>NC_090647.1:394677314-394774814 GCF_040937935.1 Hyperolius riggenbachi | reverse complement strand
TCAAATTCAGAAAAGGGGTGGAGCCACATCCAATCAGATTAATTTTATTTCATTGCAAATTATTGATGCCAAAGACCGCAAAGCTCACACACTTGGTCATTAAGTAATTGTGTGTTAGGGTTAGGAAAAGTGGGCAGAGCCAACAGTAGCCAAATACATACCCGGGCAACGCCGGGCATCCAGCTAGATCAGTTATAAGTGAACATTTGTGGTTACCTATAATGCACTACTACTAAATATGCAAATTATCCCTTTTTGCACTTGTTAAGCCAAGCACGCATCCAGAACCATTGGTGTATAGCAAGCCTATAGCTTTAAGTTTTACACAGCCATATCAAACCCACATGTAGACAGCCTGTTTTGGACTTTTGGTCCTCATCAGTACATGGCAGGGATTGATAAGGCTGTATGAAATAGGGCTTGGACGAGTACAACAGAGTAACCAAGCAGCTCAGGGTGACCCAAACTACTAGGAATGTATAGGGGGATAAAAGGAACCAAAAAGCCCTCCTACTAAAAAAGCAAAGCTTGGTGTAATTGCCTTCTTATAACAGAAGGAAATTTGCAATAATTCAGTTATAAATGAACATTTGTGGTTACCCACAATGCACTACTACTAAATATGCAAATTATCCCTTTATAAGACATCCTCTGAAAATAATCTCTAGCACATCTTTTGGAGAAAAAATTAATATAGTAAAGACAGTGTCTTATTGTCGGGGGGAACACAGTAGCTAGCTGGACAAGCTCCTTGTTGCCACTTTATTGGCTGGAGCTGCTATCAGTCTTGTTAAGACCACCCACGGCTTTTCTTGCTAGCAGAGCTGAGCGATGTGGGGCTGGTGGCTGCTCTGCTCTCTCCTCAGGCTGCTTGCTCTGCCATTGTACATAAATAAATTATAGCTCCCTACTGAAACTCTTTGGAAACCCAGCCCCCCGCCCCCCTTTCTTCCTCATTTGTTCCTCTTTCAGGACCTAGGTACAGATTTATGTAAATATATGTATATTACTACTGAAAAATTAGTTTATTTTAAACTATTCCCTTCCTTTTGATCAATATATATTTCTTATTTTCGAATATTAATATGAACGAAATGGACTGGGATATACAGTGGGATGCGAAAGTTTGGGTAACCTTGTTAATCGTCATGATTTTCCTGTATAGATCGTTGGTTGTTACGATAAAAAATGACAGTTAAATATATCATATAGGAGACATACAGAGTGATATTTGAGAAGTGAAATGAAGTTTATTGGATTTACAGAAAGTGTGCAATAATTGTTTGCTGTTCACAGTGCACATGTTGAGTTAGAGTATACTGCATGAGTCCTCTATTGTTCCTAGCCGCATGGCTAATTAATATTCACAGTAGTGTTGTACTTTGATCCGGATCTTTTTTGTGAGTCGAATCATCCGAGATTCGGTTCACAGTGGATGTCTGGAAGAAACAGGAACTGCAGCTTCTCGCACTCTGCTGCAAATGATTCAAAGATTCGGTTCCCAGTACAGAACTAAAATGGCTCACCTCTGTTCATCTGACAGCCTCCCCGGGAAGATCGCCCGCAAAACAAAATTAGG
This sequence comes from Hyperolius riggenbachi, assembly GCF_040937935.1. Lineage (NCBI taxonomy): Eukaryota > Metazoa > Chordata > Amphibia > Anura > Hyperoliidae > Hyperolius > Hyperolius riggenbachi. Next base: position 394,773,235 of record NC_090647.1, on the reverse strand, counting down.
CAGGTGCATAAATTTGGGCACCACAAAAAATAAATGAAATCAATATTTAACAGTTCCTCTTTTTGCAGAAATTACAGCCTCTAAACGCTTCCTGTAGGTTCCAATGAGAGTCTGGATTCTGGTTGAAGGTATTTTGAACCATTCCTCTTTACAAAACATCTCTAGTTCATTCAGGTTTGATGGCTTCCAAGCATGGACAGCTCTCTTTAGCTCACACAACAGATTTTCAATTATATTCAGGTCTGGGGACTGAGATGGCCATTCCAGAAAGTTGTACTTGTTCCTCTACATGAATGCCTTAGTAGATTTTGAGCAGTGTTTAGAGTTGTTGTTGAAAGATCTAGCCCCAGCTCAGCTTCAGCTATGTCACTGATTCCTGGACATTGGTCTCCAGAATCTGCTGATACTGAGTGGAATCCGTGCGTCCATCAACTTTGACAAGATTCCCAGTACCTGCACTGGCCACACAGCCCCACATCATGATGGAACCACCACCATATTTTACTGTAGGTAGCAGGTGTTTTTCTTGGAATGCTGTGTTCTTTTTCCTCCATGCATAACGCCCCTTGTTATGCCCAAATAACTCAATTTTAGTTTCCAAAATGAAGCTCATTTGTCCAAATGTTATTTAGCATATCTCATGCTGCTCTCTTTGTGCTGTGGGTGGAGAAAAGGCTTCCTCTGCATTACTCTAGCGTACAGCATCTCCTTGTGTAAAGTGCGCCAAATGGTTGAACGATGCACAGTGACTCCATCTGCAGCAAGATGGTTTTGTTGGTCTTTGGTGTTGGTCTGTGGGTTGACTCTTGCAGTATTGGAAGTTGTGGTTGGGCACACCATTTGCAGTTGGGTGCTTGGTTTTGTTGTATAGGTAAACCACTAAGCAAAGTCTGTATTCAAGTATACCAGCACTCAAGAAATTCAAAAATAATCACGCTCCTTTTATTGAGCTGACATATCCACAAGAATAGCCGACAATTGTTTCGGGGGCCACGCAGGATCCCCCTTTCTCAAGGCGTGTGGTTACAATCAAACTTAGTGCTATAAACTAATATATACATCATTAATCCCATATACCCCACCCCAAACTGTGATCAAAGAGTGATGTCATCTCCTTTGCTTGCAACAACAACATGTACATACAATGCTCAGTACCATCTCATCAACATTGTAAACACAATTATTCACCACATCAGTGCGCCCAGCGCTACTTTGCATAAACATATTTACCTGTTCCAGTGTCTCCTCAAGGTGCCCCTGTTGAATTATAAGTTAATTGCCACCTCCATTCAAATGTATACATTTCTTACAAAGCCGTTACACTCATCCACTGACAGCCCTCAACGCTGTCTGCCCGAATCGGTAACTCGTAGCGAAACCTAGCCACGCCCCCTGCTGTGTGATTGGTTGACACAGTCAGACCAATCACTGTGCAGCATTCGGCTGCTCCTTGGCAAGCTTTTGGGCGCTGCGTCATTAACTCATGCACATGAGTATGCTGCTGTTGCTAGGCAGTGACGTAAACAATGTTTGCCCGCAGCAATCGTTAAAAAGCGCGCCACCCGCAAGAAGTAATTGCGCTGATGCAACAATAATGTCGCATCTACGCAAACTAAAGTCCAACTACGCGCCATCTAGAGGAAAAACTTTTTTACTGCAATATAGTATAACCACACAGTCGCATCAACCACACAGTCGCATCAACCTATGTAAAACTGACCAAGTCACATATAGTGACATCTAGTGGCCAAAAATTAAATTGCATGCAACACTTGAAGGTAGTCCAATCAACTCACCCACAGGTGCACAGTCTTACCGAATGACTCTGGGGAGAGCTGGAACAGGAAACTGTAAACCTGAAATGACAGTATTAATCATTATTATTCAGCATTCAGACACATGAGTTGTTAGAAACATTGAAAGGCAAGACATAAATAAAAGCATCTCTATGGAACATCCTGTGAACAAAAATCATTATTGTACTATATTAACATACTGTTCTTCTGCTACCTTTCAGTAAGGAAACAGGAGAGTGGGTTGACTCTGACTGTTCTCACCATTCTTCGCTTCTGTCTATCTGAGATTTTTATTGGTCTGCCACTTCGCACCATAACTTGAACTGAGCCTGTAGTCTTCCATTTCCTCAATATGTTCCTAACTGTGGAAACAGTTAGCTGAAATCTCTGAGACAGCTTTCTGTATCCTTCCCCTAAACCATGATGGTGAACAATGTTTGTCTTTAGGTCATTTCAGAGTTCATTTGAGACCCCCATGTTGCTACTCTTCAGAGAAAATTAAAAGAGGAGGGAAACTTACAACTGGCCCCCTTAAATACTCTTTCTCATAATTGTATTCACCTGTGTATGTAGGTCAGGGGTCACCGAGCTTACCAAGCCAATTTGAGTTCCAATAATTAGTTCTAAAGGTTTTGGAATCAATAAAATGTCCAAATTTATGCACCTGCCTAATTTTATTTGAACAATTATTACACACTTTCTGTAAATCCCAAAAACTTCATTTCACTTCTCAAATATCACTGTCTGTGTCTCCTATATGATATATTTAACTGACATTTTGTTATCGTAACAACCAACGATTTATACAGGAAAATCATGACGATTAACAAAGCAGAAAAACTGAGAGCTCAATATAGTGTAGTATGTATTAAATAATGGGATGAATATGAAAAGTAAGTATTATACTTACAAACCTGGGTCACCACAAAGGCAACCACTGTATAGGCAGGTGGGGAGATTAGACCTGTCCCCACTCAGGATTAGGATGCCGCTCTCTGTAGATAGAGGAAAAAGAGGCAAGGGTGGATAATTTGATCTGTAAGGATGTACAAAGGCACCAATAGGGTAAAAAAGACTAAAACCGTTTAAAACGGAGGCGTGGCCAGCAATGGAAGCATGAGGACGTGCTTTTCCCCAGCTCCTCGGAACCTGCAGTATAATCCTGGCTGGACGTGGTAAGAGACACCGCCACCGGGCCTCCTGCACAGCTAAACTTGAGGGAACACACACACAGGATCCGGAGATAACTAAATACGGGCCCCCAGTCGTCTATGATGCCGCTGAAAAGCTGGCGAGGTTCGCCAGGACGGATCCGCAAAATGGCGCCGATGACAGTGTGGCTGCACGCAGCGCGGCCTCTCCACAAACATCTCTGCCAACATCACCCGCAGGAGAGGGAGCATCGGCAGAGGAGCATTCTGCATCACACCCTCAGGAGCAGGTACCTCAACCCCTACCCCATACCTCCCAACATTGTAAGCACAGAAAACGGGACATTTAGGCCACACCCCTAACCACGCCCCTAATACCCCCTAGACACGCCCGCAATTCATATTATTATTATGACTCCTGAAAGGGGTGTGGGGGAGCATGTGGGTGCCCGTGGGTGTGGGGGAGCATGTGGGTGCCCGTGGGGGAGCATGTGGGTGCCCGTGGGTGTGGGGGAGCATGTGGGTGCCCGTGGGTGTGGGGGAGCATGTGGGTGTCCATGGGGGAGCATGTGGGTGCCTGTGGGTGTGGGGGAGCATGTGGGTGTCCGTGGGTGTGGGGGAGCATGTGGGTGCCTGTGGGTGTGGGGGAGCATGTGGGCGCCTGTGGGTGTGGGGAAGCATGTGGGTGCCTGTGGGTGTGGGGGAGCATGTGGGTGCCTGTGGGTGTGGGGGAGCATGTGGGTGCCTGTGGGTGTGGGGGAGCATGTGGGTGTCCGTGGGTGTGGGGGAGCATGTGGGTGTGGGGGAGCATGTGGGTGCCTGTGGGTGTGGGGGAGCATGTGGGTGTGGGGGAGTATGTGGGTGCCTGTGGGTGTGGGGGAGCACGTGGGTATGGTGGGGAGGAGGGTGCCTGGGCAGAGAGGAGGCAAACAACAAAAAAAACGATGCTCCAGCCGCGCAATGCGGGGAGTGGGGCTGCATCATTCCTCCCTCCCTCCCTCCTGCTCACTGAAGCTGCCTGCTGTGTGGGCCCCCCCGGGATGCACAGTTTCCTCAGCGGTGGTCACATACCTGTCCATGCGCTTGTACGGGAGCCGGAGCACCGGCTCTTCTCTTCTAGTTCCTGTTTCCTATGACGTCATAGGAAACAGGAAGTAGAATGAAGCCGGCTCCCGTACAAGCGTATGGACAGGTATGTGACCACCACTGCGGAAACTGTGCATCCCGGGGGGGGCCCACAGCAGGCAGCTTCAGTGAGCAGGAGGGAGGGAGGAATAATGCAGCCCCACTCCCCGCATTGCGCGGCTGGAGCATCGGGTTTTTTTTCAGTCACCTCTGAGGCTGACTAGACCGGGACTTCGGGGGGTGGCAGCGGGAGAGCGGGAGGGGCCCCCCAACCCGTGACATTCCTGACGAAAACGGGACTGTTGGGGGGCATGCCTACCCCCCAGGAATCGAGCACCAGGAGGCAGTGGTGGGGGAGACTGGGAGCAGGCCCAAGATGGCGCCAGTGTGGAGGAGGGGGAGAGACCGGAGCCCACTAGAGCGGAGCTGCTGGAAGCCATCCGTAGCCTGCAGCTATCACTTACCTCTAGACTAGACTCAATTCATGCGGAAATGTCCTTTCTAAAAAATGATTTCAGTAAACGAAAGGATAGAACAAGGGAGGTAGAACACAGAGTGGGGCAGCTGGAGGACACTATTCAACCTATGCAGCGTACACACTCAGCCCTAACACAGAAATCCGATATGCACGCATTTAAAATAGATGATCTGGAAAACAGATCCAGGAGATCCAACCTTAGATTCGTAGGTTTCCCTGAAAAAGCAGAGGGTAGGTTTCCAGAAACTTTCTTGGAAGACTGGCTAAAGGATCACCTGCCTGATTTAAAACCCTCACACGCTTTTGCAATAGAAAGAGCACATCGTGTTCCAGGAGGACCTCCCAAGCCTGGGGTTAATGATCGCCCCCTTATAGCCAAATTACTCAATTATAGAGATAAGATTGAAATCCTCCGTGTCGCGCGTGATGCCCCAGATCTAACGTTTAATGGGGTGAAGATATCGATATATCAGGACTTCTCCACGGAGATACAAAAACAAAGAGCCACTTTCTTTACTGTTAAAAACTCCCTCAGTGACCTACAGATCCCATACAGGATGCTGTTCCCAGCTAAGCTGCGTGTTCAATATGACTCCAAAACACATTTTTAAACCTCTGCGAAGGATGCCATAAAATGGATGGAAGAACAAGGAATGAGAATATCCACTGTAAAACCTCGCACACCTAGGAAATAACTTTCTTTTCACTAAACAACATGTGAGGTGTATCACTTTGCCTTTGTCATTACCGGGGAAACACCCCACCTTACCATACGAGACTGTTTTCTAAACTTGGAATAATAAGCCATTCAAGTAAAAGGTTCTGGTTAGAACTGTCAGCCTGCTCATTGCAATGGTAGTTTAAGCTGACACCCTGAACATTATGCAGGAATATGTTTGACAGAAGATGGCAGCGATCTTTATATTGCACTGGGATGTTACTGGAACAGTCATCTAGACTGCGTCCTCCGCACTGTATCTGTCAGCAAAGAAACAGGGAAAAGGGTGACTGCCTTGTACAAATCATGACTGACAGTTCTAATTAACACTATAGAAGCTTCTGGTTCACTGGCCTTCTATATAATTACTTTCTGAAGGTTTTAACTACATAGGTTCTGCAGTAACTTTGTTTGCCCAGTAGGTGGCGACAGAACATTATTGAATCTAATGGTGAAAACCATATCTCAGGGAAAAGCGGTTTAAAGTTTGATAGTTTTGCATTCGGTGAACTTTATAATAGCAGGCACTGTTTATGTTACTTGAAATGTGTTTCTAAAATTAAGGAGTTGACTCTTCACTGACCTATATCTCTACCTGATTGCCTCTTGCTCCCCCCCCTGAACCCTATCTCTACCCGTCCCCTTTACCACCCACCACTTACCCCCCCCCCCTATCCCTGACCCTCCCTTCCTCCCCCCTACACCTTCTCCCTCTCCTCCCCTCCCCATCTGAATACTGCAGTGAAGAGCCGGTACTCCTGCATGTGGTAGTGTCCAGGGCATTGTATATGCACTTTACACAGCGTGCACTATATGTACTATTGTGCACTATCTGATCTAAGGGATGGTCAGGAGTGGCTCCGTCCCTCCTATGTAAACACGTCCGTAAAACCTCTAAGACATACTATGCAACTAATAATACGGGTTCCGGGCAGCTGGCCCTATGTAAGTGCTCCACTCAGGTTAATGGGAATTGTTAGGGATACAAGCTCCCGAGGGTTCTCATCTCAGAGAGCAGGGTGGGTCAAGGGTTGGGTTATATGTGTTGTTAAGTTCTGGTGTTCTTTGGGGTTCTTCTGCATAAGTTGTGTTGCTGTGACGCGGCTAACTAACAATTATGATAAGCTCCCCTTCCAATCTAGCGGTATGATCTACTACAAATGCAGCTAAAGGTTATTACTTGGAATGTCAGGGGCCTGAATAATAACATCAAGCGTAAACTAGTATTTGAATATCTTAAACAAAAACAACCACACGTAATATGTCTTCAGGAAACCCACCTGATGGGCTCCAGAGCTCTTCTATTAAAAAAAACCATGGATATCCAAATACTACCTCGCTCATTTCTCCTCCTTCTCCAGGGGCACTGCCATACTTATAAGTAAATCCTTTCCTGGCCAAATTCTGACAGCTATCACTGATCCCAAAGGTAATTACGTGATTTTAAAGTGGAATTTAGAAGGTCAAATTTTTACTATGGTGTCTATATATATCCCTCCCCCATTCAAAATACAAATATTAGAGGGGATGTCATCAAAACTTCACAACATACTGAAAGGTCCCCTTTTGATCCTGGGGGATTTCAATGCTATAATAGATCCAAATTTAGACAGGTTAAATAGAAGTCACCGATCTTTTACATCCTTTCTTGACTGGATCAAAACCTATTACATGACGCTTGGAGATGGAAGTATCCCCATAAGAGAGAATTTTCTTGTTACTCTGATAGCTACAAGACAATGTCACGTATTGATATGGCTTTGACTTCCAAAGATATGCTCCCATACATTACAGATATACAATATCTTTCACATGGCATATCGGATCACTCCCCATTGATGTGTACTATTAATACTCCGGGATCAGGATGTGCAAGCCTCTGGAGAATGGGCTCAGTGTGGCTGGAGGATGAAAATGTGTTGGCTGAGTGTCAAAAAAGCATGTCGTTTTACTGGCGAGAAAATATAGGCACGGTGGGTGAAGATGTCTGCTGGGATGCTGGAAAAGCAGTATTGCGCGCATCCTTCCGTTCAGCGATGTCCATGATCAGGAACAATAACAAAGCTCACCAGGAGTTTATTAGGAAGGAATCAGAAGCATGTAAAATACAGCTAATTCAAGATCCCAATCCAACTAGGTATATACATTGGGAGCTAGCTAGGAGAAAAATTAGAAATAGAACTACTTAACAGTATAAAACGAAAAGACATAATTCATAAACAAAGCCAGTTTGAGCACGGCAATAAATGCGGGAAACTGTTAGCATATCTTCTAAAAGCACATACTGACACAACAGCTATATCAGCTATAAAACAACCTAATGGGGCTCTATTAGAGACATCTGCAGCTGTAGCAGAGGCGTTTAGGAATTTTTATGAACAAGTCTACTCTTCTCGGACAAATAATAATGATAAAGGGATAGAAGCCTTCTTTGAACAACTTGCCTTGCCTACTCTAACTGAAGAGGAGGCTGTATCATTAGACTCACCCATTGGTCTGGATGAACTAGAAGTAGCACTGGCATGTCTTAATAAGGGAAAAGCCCCGGGACCCGATGGAATCCCAGTGGAATGGTATTCTAAAAACAAAAAAGATATCCTACCAAGGTTGGCCTCGCTCCTTCCTGGCATATATGGAAAAGGTGAACTGCCCGACTCAATGAGAGAGGCATTAATTACCCTTATTTTAAAACTGGGTAAAGACCCATTAGCGTGCGACTCATATAGGCCAATCTCACTGATGAACACAGATACAAAAATCATATCTAAAGTGTTGGCTATTCGCTTGGAAAAAGTGATGCAAAAGCTGGTTCATCCAGACCAATGTGGCTTCATTGGAGGAAGGTCGACTAGAATGAATATACGCAGACTCCTATCTAATATTCAATTCCCCCACCCAAACTCCAAAACTAGGATAATCCTATCCCTCGATGCTAACAAAGCATTCGATTCTATTGAATGGTCCTATTTAACACAAGTTCTTAAAAGCTATGGTTTCGGCCCTTACTTTTGTAAATAGATACAGATTCTTTACACCAGACCGGTAGCAAGGGTCAGGGTCAACCAAACTATATCTGAACCCTTCCAAATACACAGAGGAAATAGGCAGGGGTGCCCGCTGTCCCCTCTGCTTTTTACTCTGGCCATAGAGCCACTGGCACAGGCGGTACGTGGACACCCCAATATTATAGGCCTTAAGATTAATAACACAGTAGAAAAAATATCCCTATATGCAGATGACATGCTCATATACTTGGCTGACCCTGGTCCTTCCCTGGCTGCTGTGCTCGAGCTGTATGGAAGATTTGGACAGCTGTCAGGCCTCACCATTAACTGGTCAAAATCGGTACTATTTCCCTTGGACATATTTGATCACAGTATAATCTCCTCAATGTCTAGACTGCTAATGGTAGACAAATTTAAATATTTGGGGGTCTGGATACACAGAGATATTCGCTAATTTGAGACCAATAATATCCAACCAGTTATTGCTACCATGGAATCTCAGTTGAAGCGCTGGTCAAGCTTACCTCTAAACTTATATGGTAGGGTGTGCTCCATAAAGATGATTATTGCCTCTAGATTACTGTACGTGCTGCAGATGTCTCCATGCTGGCTCCCACAAAAAATCTTTAAAAAAATAAACACTATTATTACCAGTTTCCTATGGGCAGGAAGCGCCCCAAAAATAGCATTACGGACCCTTCAACTACCAATTGCTGAGGGTGGATTAGCCTTACCCGACTTTCAAGTTTACTATCTCGCATCCCAGCTGGTGCCTATACAGCACTGGTTAAGCTCAATAAGAACACACTCAGAAATGAATACGGAGGCGGATATTGCCACCTCCTACGAAGCATTATGCTCGGCTATTTATTTATTTTTTTAAAGAGATTTTTTATTGAAAAATTTTCATAATTATACACAGCATACAATTTTCCCTTTCCTCCCAACCCCCCATCCCCTATATAACATAAGAATTACAATATTCATATACCTTTAAAGCATGTCCCTCTTTTGCTACATCCACCTCATTACATAATAGACAACTTATATATGGAATGCTATACATCTTAGAAAAGTCCAGTTATATTTACCTCATTATAACGCATGTCCCTGTGGGATGTTAGAAGGTAACGCATTTACTATAAATATGTATCTGATACACTGGTTGTAATATCAAGATTGGGAATTACTGTGGTGCTATCATCTACCCATCTGCCCCATACTTTTTCAAATTTCTCTGGATGACCTCTCGCCTGGTACGTAAGACTATATAGAGGCAAATTTTGATTAATAAGTGTTTTCATATCTGCAATTGTTGGAGGTTGAGACAGTTTCCACTTTAATAACACATTTTTCTGTGCATAGAAGAATACCAGTCTAAGAAATAATTTATGGTATTTATTGCAAGTGGTATTGTCTATAATGCCCAAAAGGGACCCCTTATAAGAAAGAGTAATAGGTCTGTCCATCATTTTTTCCAAAAGCCTTATGACGGACGTCCAATAGCGTTGAAGTTCCACGCACTCCCAAACACAATGCATGAAATCTGCTTTTGGCGACCCACATTTAAAACAATTAGAACCAATGCCCTTCCCCATTTTGGCCAGCTTATCCGGAGTGTAATAGACCTGGTAGAGCCATTTTGTCTGTATTAGCTTGTCCGCTGAACTAATCACTGAAGTCATATAAGAAGATTCAAATTCATCCCATTCTGTTGCAGAAATTTCACATTGATTCGTTTGCCATTTTGTTTTAATTTTCTCATATCTATAATATCCCTTCCTATCGGAAATCAGTGAGTAGAGGCGAGAAATCAGTTTAGTTTTGTCTTGACTTAACAATATATTTTCTAGCTCTGAGAAGGCCAACAAGACTCCCGATAGGCCTATTTGGGCTTTAATTGCATCTCTGATTTGAAAGTACCGGAATAGGGAGTAGCGTGGAAGTCCAAATTCATCTTTAAGGATATTGAACGTTTTAAATTTGCCATCGCAAAATAATTGGTTTATATATTTTATTCCAAACCTTACCCAGAATTGAGAGTCTTCCATCTTAAGAAGTTCTGGAAATTTTGGATTTACCCATAAAGGAGTATTTGGAGAAATAGAGCCCGGTGGCCCAGAGACCAGTTTGGAGGCAGCTGCAAAGACTTTAATTGAGGTATAAATGAGGGAAGTTCCCTCTTTTCGAGGAGGGATACTCCTATATATAGAACTAGCCAAGGCTTCGTATGAAGAAGCGATATCGGCCTCCAGAGTCAGTGAGGCATCAAATCTATCCCGATTCATCCAGCCATGAGTATGCGTCAGTTGTGCCGCTAAATAATAGATATAAAAATTGGGAACCCCTAGCCCCCCATATTTCGTCGGTAGTTTTAAAGTATCCAATGCCAAACGATGTGTAGAATTACCCCAGATAAAGTTAGCAACCATAGAGTCTATTACTTTAAAGGTACGTTTAGGTATCTGTACTGGAGCCATTTGAAAAATATATAAAAATTTGGGAGCTATAACCATTTTAATGGCAGTAGCTTTACCAGGTATATTCAGGGGCAATTTACTCCATAATTTAAACCTATTATTAAGGCCATCAATTAGAGGGGTTAAGTTAACCTGAATATACTCCTTAATATTTCTGGTAATGGTAACTCCTAGATATTTAAAAGAGTCAGTCACAACTAATTTAGAAGATGGATGAATATATTTGACAGCTTCAGAGTCAAGAGAAAACAGAATGGACTTAGACCAATTTACCTGGAGCCCAGAAACCTCCTGAAAGGAGTCATAAATTTGAAATACCTTAACTAAAGAAGGGCCTGGATTTGCTAAGTACAAAAGCACGTCGTCCGCGTATAATGATATACGTTCCTCCAACTTATGGACTTTAAGTCCCTGAATATCTGGAGATGTCCTAATTAGCTCCGCTAATGGTTCCATTGCTAATGCGAATAGTAAAGGAGATAGGGGACATCCTTGTCTGGTGCCCCTGTAGATATAAATCGGATCTGATATATATGAATTTACCCTGATTCTTGCACGTGGTTTGGCATATAGAATATTAAACCATTTCCTAAATATTTCTCCAAAACCCATTTTCTTTAACACTGCCCCCATATAAATCCACTCTATTGAATCAAAGGCTTTGTGCGTATCAAGCGATAGTATAACCCTGGAGCCTGCATTTTCATGAGGAAACTGTATATTTGAATACAACCTTCGAAATATTCAGTTTGGTGGATCTACCAGGCATGAAGCCTGTTTGGTCTTCATGAACAAGGGTGGTAATAAATTGATTCAGTCTATTAGCCAAAACTTTAGCCAATATTTTGGCATCTGTATTAATTAAAGAGATAGGTCGGTAAGACTCACATAAATCCCGATTTTTATTAGGTTTAGGAAGGAGTACTATATATGCTTCGTATAATGTATCTGGAAGAATGCCTTTTGTCAAAGATTCTGCAAACATTTGCGAAAGTCTAGGGGTATTAATGGCGGAGCTTTTTAAATACCATTCTATTGGCAGACCGTCAGGTCCGGGGGTTTTTCCTTTTTTAAAAGAAGCAAGAGCTTTAACGATTTCAGCTTCTGTAATAGGGGCATCTAAAACAGCTTTTGCCTCGTCACTTAATTGCGGGAGATCAATAGAATCCAGAAATTTCACCAAACTGGTGCTATCTGATTTAGCCTTACTAGTATATAGTTCCGTGTAGAAATCAAAAAACTCCTTGGCAATATCTGCCGAGGTAGTACTATATGTCCCAGAACCATTCAGAATCCTAGGAATAGCCGTAGGTTCTCTACATGACCTCAGCAGGTATGCCAAAATTGTGCCACTCTTATTTCCAAATTCAAAGTTTTTTTGTTGGAAAATTATCTCTTTACGCTTAGCTCTAGTATATAACGCCAGTTCATGAATTCTTCTAGCTGTGGCCCAATTATTATATGAGCAGGTATCATTGCTCAGCATTAATGACCTGTACGTTTCCTTAACTTTATTTTCTGTGTACTCATGCATAGCTTTCATTTGCTCTGATAATTGATAAGGACGCCCTAAATGCCCCACGTAGCACCGCCTTGCTTGCATCCCAACAAACATTTCCTTCTGCAGTCCCCTGATTTTCTATCCAAAATTGTTTAGCTGCCTCCAAACATGAAATACTGACCGTTTGGTCCTCGAGCCACCACGGCCCCATTCTCCACATATTACCTTGTTGTTTCTGCATATACCGCACATCACATACTAAGGGGGAATGGTCAGATATACCATGTGGAAGATATTTAACGGTTTCAATAAACTGCAAAATATCTTGTGTACCCAAGCACATATCTATACGTGACATAGAATGATGGTGATCTGAATAACATGAGAAGTCCATTTGATCTGGATTTCTCCATCTCCATATGTCTGTCAAGCCTAGCCTACTCATCCATGTGAGCAAATAGGGGTAAGATCTTTGACTTTTATTTTGTAATTTATCCTTCTGCGGATCTAACACCGCATTAAAGTCGCCACTAATAATTATTGGGTGTTGCAGACAACTGCTTAGTTTGGCGGTCAGCGCGTCCAGGACCGTACCAGTAAAAGGTGGGGGAACATATAGTGACACGATAGTAAGGGGTTTCCCTTCTATGTTGATTGTAACAATCACAAATCGGCCTGCAGTATCTACCTTTACTCCCATTACAGTTCCAGTGAAGGACTTGGATATTAACACTGCTGTTCCCCTTGAATAAGAGGAGAAGTGAGAAACGTGATAGGTTGCTATCCACGGTTTCTTAAGAGTTAAAACTTTACTACCCGTTAAATGAGTCTCCTGTAAGCATATTATGTGTGGTGTCAATTTTTTTAAATGGTCAAACACCAGCCTTCGTTTTATGTGGTTATTCAGACCTCGAACATTCCACGTGACAATTCTTAAATCAGCCATTATCCTTTGTATAGAACCAAAAGACAGCTATCCATTCTTTTCTTGCTTCTGAGGGGATATACATACATTCAAGAATAAAAAGATTAAAGACATACTTATCTATTAACCCATGTGTGCCCATACAACTCCCTAACCCACCCCACTCCCTGCTGACAACCACAGGAAGTTTCATACCCAAACTTACTGTTTGTGGGGGAAAAGACAAACTTCGGCCGCTACTTCCGGCCTGGCTATAAACATTACACCCGTTACCCCATTTAGCTCAGCTCTGCAACCCCTTAATATTTTCCCTGCTTTTCCTATTGTTATACCATTTTAGCCTATTTTCCCATATATACTTAACTTTAGAGCTTAAAGTCCCCCTTTTTATAATTCACACATGTTAAATAACAGAGCAAATTGTGTTCTCTATAGGATTACTTATTCAAAGGCATTTTTCATACTACATACAATGTGTTAACATAGGGATATATATATTTTGTGCATTCCTCATAACTACCACCAGAGAGCACCAAACCCCTTCTTATTCTTCTTACCATTAACTTTTAGTGGTAAAGAAAGTGTCCTTAAATACTATAGCCTGTTCTCATCCTATCCTACCCCCCAAGGATATTCCAACATATCTATTCATTAATTTTTTAGAGCGAAAGTACTCTAATGCAAATATATAATAGTTTTAACATTTTGGGAATATATTCATATATTTGGAGTAAGACTCTATAAACATAATAACCGAACTTTCTTATCTGAGGACACTGTCTCTTCATAGGACATATGACACGGAGCGTATAGGATTCACAAATATAGAGAAATATAACAAGCTAAATTCTTATAAGGGCCCAACATAAGCACTGTTTACATCCGCTACGAAAGCCTCATTTCTTTTTCTTAGGTGGAATATTAGGAATAGGCAAGCCTTTGCTTTCCATCCATGTCACAGCTTCCTCAGGTGACGTAAAAAAGATAGTTTTATCCTGGTATTGAATGCGAAGTTTCGCTGGAAACATCATACTGTACTCTATTTGTTGAATCTTGAGACCTGCTTTAACAGCATAATATGATGCACGTTGTCTTTGAACCTCCGCTGAAAAGTCTTGGTATAATGATACTTTGGACCCATTATATTCCAAACTCGATGTTAGTCTGGCCTTGCGCATAATCTCCACTCTGTCACGATAGTTTAATAATTTCGCCACCATAGGCCTTGGTAAATTGCCAGGTTTTGGCGGACCTCCTGGCACCCTATGTGCCCTTTCAATAGAGAAGGCTGCAGATAGATGTAACTCAGGGATGGATTTCTTAAGCCATTCCTCAAGAAAAGTTTCAGGATGGATGCCTTCGACCTTTTCAGGGAGGCCGATAATACGTATATTGGACCTCCGCGATCTGTTTTCTAACTCGTCCAGTTTCAAGGCCTGAGAGTGGGCAGCTTTAGTATTTTCTGCTTGACTGCTCCTTATGGGCCGCAAATCGTCCTCAATACAGCTAATGCGCGTTTCCATTTCTACTGCTTTTTCACGCATTTTCCTTAAGTCATCCTTCACTAGTGTAAGATCAGACTGAATATATTCAAATTTTGTGTTAATGTTAAGATGCAGGGCTCTAATCGCTTCTAACAGCTCTGCTCGAGTGGGTTCTCCGTCTCCCTCTTCATCCCCTGTATTTTCCTCCCCTGAGGCCTGTGAGTTGGATCGGGGCCTCTTTTCCTTCCTACCCCCGGAGCTATCACGCGGCTGTTTAGGCTCTCCGTCCCTACTTACTGCTTCCGCGGGGAATTGAGTTTCTTGCGCCGTCTCCATGTGCTCTGACAGTGGGGAGACATCTGCCGGCGCTGCTGAAGAATCCGGAGAGCGGGCGGCGCCATCTTGGGTCGCATCATGCGCGTACTTGGCGAGTTTCGCCGCCGCATCAGTGCCCTTCCCTTTCGCCGACATTTGGGATCCAGGCAGGAGCTTCTCCTAAGTGTGACTAGGCGAGGTCGCAGTGCTGGAGTCACTGGGGAACAAGGATTCTGCAGGATTCTATGCCCGGTCAGAGGAGCTGTGGAAAACACGTCCTCACGCTCCCATAGCTGGCCACGCCCCATGCTCGGCTATTTATAGAGGCAAAGTCCCCACGGGAAATGAGGGCTCATATCTGATCCAACATACTATTAAGGTATTTAAAAGGACCCAAAAAGCTCAAAAGCTATGCGATCCTTCCCCTGGCACCATATCTCCTAATCTGCCCTTATGGCACAACGACCAACTCCCAGAACTAAAACAGATTCCAGATATTCATTTTTGGTGTAAAGCAGGTATCAAATATATCAACCAGTTATACTGTGAAGGCTCCTTTAAGGATTTTGCCACTCTGAGGCAGGAGTTTTGTCTCCCACCCCACTCGCTTTTCCGTTATTTTCAAATCAGACATGCCCTTAAATCCCAACTTGGCCTCCATGGGGTTATATTAGCTCCAATGCCACTAGAATTACTACTCTTACAAAAAGACTCTAACAAACAAATATCAAGGTACTATAACTTTGTACTCCTGGCTAAACAGAATAGCAGTCGCAATAACTACAAAAGGGGATGGTCGAGTGGGGGGGGGGGGGGGGGGGACCTTACTGACTCGGAGTGGTCAGAATTTCAGGATACATATTACAAAACAGTAATAACTTCAAGGGATAAGGTAATTCAACTTAAGTGGCTTCACCAAGCTTATTTATCACCAGTCCGAATGGCAAAGATGGGAAGAGGCGCTACAGATTCATGCTTTAAGTGTACAGCGACAAACGCTGATTTTCTGCACTGTGTGTGGCATTCAAACTTATTGGAAGACAGTAACTCACTTCCTATCAGACAAACTTAAGCTCCTCGCTGTAATGTCATTTCAATCCTGCATGCTGGGAATTCTGGGGGACATAGGTTGTGGTACACATAAGAAAACCTTGATACACATTTTACTGTTCTATGCTAGAAAATCCCTTACTTCCAAATGGAAGCAAAGCTCAGCACCCTCGCTAAAACAGTGGAAGGAAACAGTAAATAGTATACTACCCTTATATAAACTTACATATCAATCCAGATCACAGTTTACTAAATTTGATAAAATCTGGAGCACTTGGGTTAACGCATCTGATACGGTAATACCTCACCTTGACATTTCTGTGATGATACAGGACCTTCACTGATTATACTGCTAACTCTGTTACCACTGTCTATTTGATTGCTTATCTATAGCCCCAGTTAAATGGAATGAGGCGTCATCCATTTATCTTGTCTTGGTAACCACTCTCTTTGCATGAATCTCTGAAGTAATCTCTGTACTATGTTATGGTACAAGAATTGGTAACTTTGCAAAATGGCGTAAGAACACCAAAATGTGTTGTGACTGTTGTATTGTTATTGTTTGGTAATTTGTAACCATATTACAAAATTAATAAAAAATTATCTTTAATAAAAAAAAAAAAAAATCGTTTAAAACGTTCCGTGGGTGGTGGTGGACCAGCCACTTGAAACAGACAGGATGCTTGTCAGTTCTGGCAATAATAATTATTTATTCACAAATACTCCTATAGCTAACTGGCAACGCGTTTCACGGGCATAATACTCCGTTTGTATGTTGCCTGATGAAGCGGGATTGTGCCCGTGAAACGCGTTGCCAGTTACCTATAGGAGTATTTGTGAATAAATAATTATTATTGCCAGAATTGACAAGCATCGTGTCTGTTTCAAGTGGCTGGTCCACCACCGCCCACGGAACGTTTTAAACGATTTTAGTCGTTTTTACCCTATTGGCGCCCCTGTACATCCTTACATGACGATTAACAAGGTTGCCCAAACTTTCGCATCCCACTGTAGTGGATCAGTGTGGTTTGAAATATAAAACACCTTTTTTTTATGAAATCGTTTATTGTATGCGTGGTAGGGGGTGTGGTTAGGGGCATGGTAAGAGGTTTGGCTTAAGTGTCCCTCTTTCTGATCTCAAAAAGTTGGGAGGTTTGCTCTGGGGTCTTCTGGAGAAGCAGACAAAGGAGAAGACACTTTTATACACACACGTCTTCCTATGCACAGTTGATATCACATGTTTTTATTTTTACTATCTTGCAACTAATGTTGTTATACTCTGAAGAACTGTAACTATTAACTTTGTACTCTTATGAAATAATGAGCAAATAAGTTTACTATAAAGGAATTCTACAGGTTTACTATAAAGGGATTCTATGGCAGGGTCAGACTGGGACACTAAGGGCCCAAAAGAGAAGTTTCAGATTGGGGCCCACACACCCACCGATTTGGAGTTCACACATCCATGTATTTTATAAATTTCACGCAGATCTCTGTGCTATAGAAATACATAATAATTTGGTAGGACTTTTGACTATGACTACGTAAGGGAATAGATTGTGAGCTCTTCTGAGGACAGACCATGACATGACTATACAGGGGCTGCTCCAAAAATGTTTTGTGAGGGCAGCAGGGGGGTTATGCAGGTGCTGAATTCACTGGCGCGGGAGCATGGGCGTGGTCATGATGGGCCATGGGCAGACCCAAATGAACATGAAATAAGTAGCAGTGTTATTTAAAGAGAGTCAGTCTTCCCAGAAAAACTTTATATAAAATATTCAAGTAGTTACATGCCACATGATAATTCATCAAGTAGCCACATGCCGCTAAATAAAAATATTAAGTAGTCACACACCTCCAGATAAAATAATGAAGTAACCCGGTGCCTTTCAATGATTAAATTAAATAGCCAGGGGCGACACTATACAATTAGTAGCCAATTGGGCCCTGTATACATAAATTAAGTAGCCATGTTCCCTAGAGAACATCATTAAGTAGCCATGTGCTCATATATATCAGTATTAGGTAGCCAGTGCTGGCTGGGGAGGGCTAGGTGCTTTTCTGGGTGCTTGGGAAGGCCGGGCGCTTTGCTGGGTGTTGGGCTGGGGAGGACTGGGTGCTGGCTGCTTTGTTGGGCTGGGGACTTTGCTGGCAATTTGCTGGGCTGGGAGCTTTGTGCGGTGCTAGGCTGGGGGCTTTGCTGGGTCGTGAGCTGGGGTGGTGCTGGGTCCTGGGCTGGGGGCTTTGTTAGACGCTTTGCTTTGCAATTTGCTGGGCACTTTGCTAGGTTTGGAGCTTTGCTGGGCACTTTGCTAGGCTGCGGGCTTTTCTGAGTTTTTTGCTAGGCTGGGGGCTTTGCTGGGTGCTTTGCTAGGCTGGAGGCTTTGCTGGGCAATTTGCTGGAGGCTTTGCTAGGCTGAAGGCTTTACTGGATGCTTTGCTAAGCTGGGGGCTTTGCTGGGCAATTTGATGGTGGCTTTGCTAGGCTGTGAGTGCTTTGCCGTGCTGGCGGTGTTGCTGGGTGATTTGCTGGGCTCTTTACTAGGCTGGGGGCTTTGTGGGGTGATTTGCTGGTTGCTATGCTAAGCTTGGGGCTTTGCTGAGGATTTGTAGGCCTGGGGGCTTTGCTGGGCGATTTGCTAGGCTGGGTGTTTTTGCTAGGCTAGGGGTTTTGCTAATGTCGGGGCTTTGCAGGGCAATTTGCTGGCAGCTTTGCTGGACTGGGGGCTTTGCTAGACTAGGGGTATTGCTGGGTGATTTGCTAGGCTGGGGCTTAGCGAGGCAATTTTCTGGGCCCTTTGCTAGGCTTGAGGCTTTGTGGGGTACTTTTCTAGGCTCGGGGCTTTGCGGGGAACTTTGATAGGCTGGGCAATTTGATGGTGGCTTTGCTAGGCTGGGTGCTTTGCTGGGCTGAGGGTGTTGCTGGGCTCTTTACTAGGCTGGGTGCTTTGTGGGGTGCTTTGCTAGGCCGGGGGCTTTGCTGGGCAATTTGCTGGGGGCTTTGCTATGCTGGGAGTTTTGCTGGGCAGTTTGCTAGGCTGGGGGCTTTGCGAGGGGATTTTTTGGGGGCTTTGCTGGGCACTTTGCTAGGTTGGAGGCTTTGCTGGACTGGGGGCTTTGCTAGACTGGGGGCTTTGTGGGGTGATTTGCTGGGGGATTTGCTGGGCTGGGGGTATTGCTGGGCAATTTGCTGGGTTCTTTGCTAGGCTTGGGGCTTTTGCGGGGCAATTTTCTAGGCTGGAGGCTTAACACGGCAATTTGCTAGGCTGGGCAAATTGATGGTGGCTTTGCTATGTTGGGTGCTTTGCAGGGCTGGGGGTGTTGCTGGGTGATTTGCTAGGCTCTTTACTAGGCTGGGGCTTTGTAGGGCGATGTGCTGTGCGCCTTGGTAGGCTGGGGGCTTTGCTGGGCGATTTGCTTGGTTGAGGGCTTTGCTAGGCTGGGGCTTTGCTGGGCGAGTGGCTAGGCTGGGGCCTTTGCTAGGCTGGGGGCTTTGCAGGAAGATTTGCTGGGAGCTTTGTTATGCTAGCAGCTTTGTGGGGCACTTTGCTGGGCGCTTTGCTAACCTGGGGACTTTGCTGGGCACTTTGCTAGGCTGGGGGCCTTGCTGGACTGAGGGCTTTGCTAGACTGGGGGCTTTGTGGGGCGATTTGTTGTGTGCTTTGCTGGGCTGGGGGCTTCGCTAAAACCTTTTTCCTCCATACGCAGATCATGTCCTCTAGTCCTTTGAGAAGGCCTAGGGACAAAAAGCTCATCCGCCAAGCTTTTATATTGCCCTCTGATGTATTTATACATATTAATTAGATCCCCTCTAAGGCATCTGCAATATCTTTCCTGTAATGTGGTGCCCAGAACTGAATTCCATATTTGGCCTTACTAGGGAGTTAAACAGAGGCAATATTATGCTAGCATCTTGAGTTTTTATTTCCCTTTTTAATGCATCCCAAAATTGTATTAGCTTTAGCTGCAGCGGCTTGGCATTGGATACGATTATTTAAAGAGACTCTGTAACATTAAAAAGATCCCCTGGGGGGTACTCACCTCGGGTGGGGGAAGCCTCCGGATCCTAATGAGGCTTCCCACGCCGTCCTCTGTCCCACGGGGGTCTCTCCGCAGCCCTCCGAACAGCCGGCGACTGTGCCGACTGTCATTTCAATATTTACCTTTGCTGGCTCCAGCGGGGGCGCTGTGGCGGCTTTCCATTCCGAACTACACGGAAATACCCGATCTCATTCGGGTCCGCTCTACTGCGCAGGCGCAGGAAACTTGCGCCTGCGCAGTAGAGCGGACCCGACGGCGATCGGGTATTTCCGTGTAGTTCGGAGCCGACAGCCGCCAGAGCGCCTGCGCAGGAGCCAGGAAGGTAAATAATGACATCACCGCTGCCCGGACTCCACGGAGGGCTGCAGCGAGACCCCTGACAGATGGAGGACGGCGTGGGAAGCCTCATTAGGATCCGGAGGCTTCCCCCACCCGAGGTGAGTACCCCCCAGGGGATCTTTTTATGTTACAGTTCCTCTTTAACTTGTTGTCGATGAGTACTCCTAAGTCCTTCTCCAAGTTTGATGTCCCCAACTGTATCCCATTTATTTTGTATGGTGCTAGACCATTTGTATGACCAAAATGTATGACTTTACATTTTTCAACATTGAATTTCATCTGCCATTTATGTGCCCATATAGCCATCCTATCCAGATCCTGTTGCAATATGACACTATCTTCCCGAGAGTTGATGATTCTGCACAATTTTGTATCATCTGCAAAAATAGCAACATTGCTTTCTACTGCATCTACTAGGTCATTAATAAATAAATTGAAGAGCACTGGACCCAGTACAGACCCCTGTGGGACCCCACTGCTAACAGTCACACATTTTGAGTATCATCCATTTACCACAACTCTTTGTTTTCTGTCCATTAGCCAGTTCCCTATCCATGCACACAGACTCTTCCCCAGTCCGTGCATCCTCAACTTTTGCACCAGACTTTTGTGGGGAACAGTGTCGAAGGCCTTTGCAAAGTCCAATTACAGTGGCTTGCAAAAGTATTTGGCCCCCTAGAACTGCCACAAACATGAATCAATTTTATTGGAATTCCACATGAAAGACCAATACAAAGTGGTGTACATGTGAGAAGTTGAACGAAAATCATACAGGATTCCAAACATTTTTTACAAATAAATAATTGCAAAGTGGGTTGTGCATAATTATTCAGCCACCTGAGTCAATACTTTGTAGAACCACCTTTTGCTGCAATTACAGCTGCCAGTCTTTTAGGGTATGTCTCTACCAGCTTTGCACATCTAGAGACTGAAATCCTTGCCCATTCTTCTTTGCAAAACAGCTTCAGCTCAGTCAGATTAGATGGACAGCGTTTGTGAACAGCAGTTTTCAGATCTTGCCATAGATTCTCGATTGGATTTAGATATGGACTTTAACTGGGCCATTCTAACACATAGATATGTTTTGTTTTAAACCATTCCATTGTTGTCCTGGCTTTATGTTTAGGGTCATTGTCCTGCTGGAAGGTGAACCTCCGCCCCAGTCTCAAGTCTTTTGCAGTCTCCAAGCTGTTGCCTTCAAAGTTTGCCCTGTATTTGGCTCCATCCATCTTCCCATCACCTCTGACCAGCCTCCCTGTCCCCCCGACACCCCCCGAGCATCATGCTACCACCACCATATTTGACAGTGGGGATGGTGTGTTCAGAGTGATGTGCAGTGTTAGTTTTCCGCCTCACATAGCGTTTTGCATTTTGGCCAAAAAGTTCCATTTTGGTCTCATCTGACCAGAGCACCTTCTTCCACATGGTTGCTGTGTCCCCCACATGGCTTGTGGCAAACTGCATTCAGGCCTTCTTATGCTTTCTGTTAAGAATGCCTTTCTTCTTGCCACTCTTCCATAAAGGCCAACTTTGTACAGTGCATGACTTGGCAGATGAGCTTTTTGTCCCAAGGCTTTCTCAAAGGACTAGAGGACATGATCTGTGCATGGAGGAAAAACTTTTAGCCATTTATTTAGGAAAGGGTTCTTTACAGTAAGAGTGATTAAGATGTGGAATGCATTGCCACAGGAAGTCGTTATGGCTAACTCTATACCTGCATTTAAAGGGGGCTTAGATGCTTTCCTTGCGTTGAAAGACATCCATGGCTACAATTACTAGGTAATGCCTAATGATGTTGATCCATAGATTTTATCTGATTGCCATCTGGAGTCGGGAAGGAATTTTTCCCTTTTTAGGCTAATTGGACCATGCCTTGTAAGGGTTTTTTTGCCTTCTTCTGGATCAACAGGGATATGTGAGGGAGCAGGCTGGAGTTGTACTTTGTACTGGTTGAACTCGATGGATGTATGTCTTTTTTCAACCAAAATAACTATGTAACTATGTAACTATGTAACTATGTAGTTCTCTGCAGCTCGTCCAGAGTCACCATGGGCCTCTTGACTGCACTTCTGATCAGCGCTCTCCTTGTTGGGCCTGTGAGTTTAGGTGGATGGCTTTGTCTTGGTAGGTTTACAGTTGTGCCATACTCCTTCCATTTCTGAATGATCGCTTGAACAGTGCTCCGCGGGATGTTCAAGGCTTTGAAAATCTTTTTGTAGCCTAAGCCTGCTTTAAATTTCTCAAAAACTTGATCCCTGACCTGTCTTGTGTGTTCTTTGGACTTCACGGTGTTGTTGCTCCCAATATTCTCTTAGACAACCTCTGAGGCTCTCACAGAGCAGCTGTATTTGTACTGACATTAGATTACACACAGGTGCACTCTATTTAGTCATTAGCAATCATCAGGCAATGTCTATAGGCAACTGACTGCACTCAGATCAAAGGGGGCCAAATAATTATGCACACACCACTTTGCAGTTATTTATTTTTAAAAAATGTTTGGAATCATGTATGATTTTCGTTTCACTTCTCATGTGTATACTACTTTGTGTTGGTCTTTCATGTGGAATTCCAATAAAATTTATTAATGTTTGTGGCAGTAATGTGACAAAATGTGGAAAACTTCAAGGGGGCCCGAATACTTTTGCAACCCACTGTATATACATTTATATCCGAAACGAAAACATAATACTTATGTCCTGAAAATTATTTTACAAATAGTATTCACGGCTAAAATCCAAATTCGGAAGTCCATTTAAAATCCAGCTAACAATCTCGGCTTATCCAGATTTTGGGACTGCCGTGGCCGGATTTATTCGAATACGTGATTGGGGGTATGCGAGCAACACGAGTCTTCTTTATGATGTGGTCTTGTTGAGTCTCTATTCCTAATACACCATTCCATGAAGAGATTGTAATTTATGGTATGAATAAACTTGTGCATGGGTGGTGCGTCAGAGGTACCCCATGATGCCAAGATCATTTGTTTAGTTGAGCAGAGTAGGTGTATAATTTTAAGTCTCATATTACTAGGAAATGTATCTATGCCCAGTATAGTATAGCTAAATCAGGCTGCAAGTTGGAGAACATTCCCACGTTAGATTTAAGTAGTAGTTCCACATATTTCCAAATTGGGCCTAGTGTGAGACATTCCCAAAGTATATGGAAGAGATTTGCTTTCTTGTGATGGTATCTTCATCAAATTGCCTTATCAGGATATGAAAATTTTGAAAGTTGATTAGGTGTATAATACCAGATAAGTACATTTTTTTGTTGAGTTTCCCAATGATTAATACGTTTAGAGTGTTTATAGTAGGAGGTGAGTGCAGATTGAACCTGCTCGCTGATTGGATGTATATTTAGGAGTGTGCTCCAATATAGCCTATATTAGAGTGACCAGATTTTTGTCGGTTAAACCTGGGACAGAGGGGGGGGGGGGGGGTGCCGCACCGAAAAAAAACGGGGACTGCCACACCAAAAATGGACATGGCCATGACATTGTATGAGCAGAGCTAACATAATGATGTAACAGCGAGGCATAAGAAAGGAGTGTTTACGCCATGATGTGGTCAAACGAGGTTTCGCATCATGGGTGTGCAGAAACTGTGTGATGCTATTTAATAGTATACCGTAACCCCAAAGCAGCAAACATAGCCACCTATGACCATTAAATAATAAATGCAGCAACGGTTACCCCAGACACCAGAAAATAAACGCAATGTGAGCAACATGTCAGCACAAAATAAACGCAATTGGGGCAACATGTCAGCACAAAATAAACGCAACGGTCAACATGTCAGCACATAATAAACGCAATGTGAGCAACATGTCAGCACATAATAAACGCAATGTGAGCAACATGTCAGCACAAAATAAACGCAATGTGGGCAACATGTCAGCAGAAAATGAACGCAATGGGCAGCATGTCAGCACAAAATAAATGCAATGTGGGCAACATGTCAGCACAAAATAAACGCAATGTGGGCAACATGTCAGCACAAAATAAACGCAATGTGGGCAACATGTCAGCACAAAATAAACGCAATGTGGGCAACATGTCAGCACAAAATAAACGCAATGTGGGCAACATGTCAGCACAAAATAAACGCAATGTGGGCAACATGACAGCACAAAATAAACGCAATGTGGGCAACATGACAGCGCAAAATAAACGCACTGTGTGCAACATGTCAGCACAAAATAAACGCAATGTGAGCAACATGTCAGTACAAAATAAATGCAATGTGGGCAACATTTCAGCACAAAATAAATGCAATGTGGGCAACATGTCAGCACAAAATAAACGCAATGTGGGCAACATGTCAGCACAAAATAAACGCATTGTGGGCATATTTCACCTGGAAAAAAAGCATTTACTCACCTGACAGAAGTCTTTGGCCTCTGGCGCGCTGCTCCCTGGACGATCTTGCTCCTGCACAGTCTCCTGCGCTGACAGGCAGAGCAGGGCTACGGCAAGATGGCGCCCAAAGCCCTGTGCTGGAGACACAAATAGTCTCCAGTACAGGGCTTCGGCAGCCATCTTCCCGTAGCCCTGCTCTTCCTGCCAGAGACTATACAGGCTGGAGGGCAATGAACTGGCACGTCGTCTATAGACGCCGCAGCCAGTTCATGCAGATATGGTGGCTAGAGTCCCGAGGCCGGGACGTCCCGCTGCTAAAATCGGGACATTTCCCGGGACCTCTTGCAGCCTGGGACAGCGGACCCCGAAGGCGGGACGCGTCCCAGGTAAAACAGGATGTATGGTCACTCTACCTATATCTATCCAGCAAGTGAGTCTTGGTTTCTTGCAACACTGAGTACCACAGGGAGATACCTTTTTTTTTTAAACACAAGGGGGAAGTTAAGTAACTATATATACTATTATCAATCTATCGGATCTGAAATGAACTCACAGATCAAGATCTGTTGGTAAATATAGAAGGATGCTTTGGAATTTTGGAATTCTTCTGGGAGGAAATCATAAGGGAGCAAGCAGTTATTTGATATAATTTGGTTTAGTGTTACAATAACTGCTTTTTGTACATGTGCAACAGGGAAGTTATCAATATATACCGGTAATTTCAGAAACTATAGGGATGCTCATTTCTCATACATCTGTAGAATCAGGTTTTCAGAAAAAAATGCCTCCACGCATTTACTGTGGCTTCAATAATTGGGTATGGTGATTTGGTGGCATGTTTGTGCGATAATATTGTACTTACTCAGTAGTCCCGTGAAGATATGACAAGAATTTGGGTCTCAAGATTTTTCCATACTGGGTTATTCCCAGGGGTCCACCAAGTCTTGGAGTCTTCTAATAGGCATGCAAAATAATATTTGTGACCAGTAAGGGCTCTAAAAGACACTCTTGGTTTCTTCTCTTTCCATATAGCTTTTGAGTATATTCTTAACTTTTGTTACCTTATTATCTATACTGGATGCTTTATGCTCAAATACCCCTTTGTATTTCTTTTTTTTTTCTTACCATTGACAAGTGGCCACGCAGGGCATAAGCCTTGTTGCCTCAGTAGTATTGATTGTTATTCTTGGTGGCTACTCAACACTATTCATACCACAAACAACTGATATGTTCATTTAATATCTTGCTGTGTTAAGATTAATTCATAGATTATTCACAATAAGAAAACTGGACAGAAGCACCAGTGTTAATACAACTGATGCAAACACGTTCCATGATATTGTGACCATAATTTATTTATTTTTGATTATTATTGATGAATGTATGCCTCCTTTTGTATGTATTTTGAATACATTTGTCAATTTTATGTTCATACCAGTGGCGTACCTGGAGTATTTGACACCCGGTGCTGGGTATTATAAGACACCCCCCTCCCCCAAAAAGGAGCAAGTGTGGCACACTACGCGTGCCACGACAGGTAATGTCAGGTATAGGTGCTCCCAGTAATAATAAAGTTTGCCCCCAGTATAGGTAGCTATTATAGTTGCCCCCACCCCAGTATAGGTAGTATAGTTGCCCCAGTATAGTTAATTATAGTTGCCCCCAGTATAGGTAATATAGTTGCCCCCAGTGTAGGTAGTATAGTTGCCCCCAGTGTAGGTAGTATAGTTGCCCCCAGTGTAGTTACCCCCAGTGTAGACAGTACAGTTACCTCCAGTGTAGCCAGCATAGTTGCCCCCAGTGTAGACAGCATAGTTGCCCCCAGCATAGTTACCCCCAGTCACTGTAGCCAGCATAGTTGCCCCCAGTGTGGCCAGCGTAGTTGCCCCCAGTGTGGTCAGAGTAGCCGCCTCCAGTGTGGCCAGAGTAGTTGCCCCCAGTTTAGCCAGTGTACTTGCCCCCAGTTTAGCCAGTGTACTTGCCCCCAGTTTAGCCAGCGTAGTTGCCCCCAGTTTAGCCAGCGTAGTTGCCCCCAGTTTGGCCAGCGTAGTTGCCCCCAGTGTGGCCAGCGTAGTTGCCCCCAGTGTGGCCAGAGTAGCTGCCCCCAGTGTAGCTGCCCCCTAGTGTGGCCAGAGTAGCTGCCCCCAGTGTAGCTGCCCCCCAGTGTGGCCAGAGTAGCTGCCCCCAGTGTAGCTGCACTCCAGTGTGGCCAGAGTAGTTGCCCCCAGTGTAGTTGCTGCAGGAGGAAAAGAAGCAGTAGAAGGAGGGGCGGGGAGGAGGGCCAGAACCCCCCCACTCCCTCACCTGGGACCCCTCCTTCTGCTAGCTTCCCCTCCAGAATAGCGGCGGAAAAGAGGCGAGGCGGACTGAGGATTACTCACCTAATTTCCGCGTTCCAAACGCTGGAGCGCAGCGTCCCCATCATCACAGGTCTCCGCCTTCAATGCCGCCCACTGTGCTTCCGCTAATCAGGAAGCACAGTGGGCGGCATTGAAGGCGGAGACCTGTGACGATGGGGATGCTGCGCTCCAGCGCTTGGAACGCGGAAGTTAGGTGAGTAATCCTCCGCCTGCCCGCCTCGCCTCTTTGCCGCCGCTTTTCGGGAGGGGAAGCTAGCAGAAGGAGGGGTCCCAGGTGAGGGAGTGGGGGGGGGGGGGTTCTGGGCCCCCTCCCCGCCGCTGCCTCCACGCCCCTCCTTCTAGCGCTTATTTTCCTCCTTGTTCTGCTGCTGCAGGGGCCAGGGGGGCTTGGCGACACCCGGTGTGCCACACCCCCCTGTGCCCAACGATAGGAACGCCACTGGTTCATACATATATTCTTTGTGTGGAAAACAATAAGATATAGTATATTGTTAAAAATTATTACAGTGGACTGCAAAATATAAGTGCTGCACCTTATTTGGTATTATACTTTTGTACTATTAAAGTTCCTAATATTTCTCCCTTTTTTCCCTCTGTAGTTCATCTGTATAAATGTGCAGCTCATAGAGAAAGCTGTGGTCTCTGCTTGAAGGCTGATCAGAAGTTTGAATGTGGCTGGTGCAGTGGGGAAGAGGGCTGTACTTTGCAGCGTCACTGCATGTCTAACCAAAACCAGTGGCTTGACTGGTCCCATAGGAGTGTCAAGTGTACCAACCCACGTATTACTGAGGTTTGTTTTAGCCTGGTATATTACCAATGATAAATTAGTGCAATTGACAAGCACAATGCATCCTTTGGGTATCTTCAATAAATGTGTATTTATTTATTTAATCACAGTCCTTGGTGTCTGCTTTAACGGAGGCAAGTCCACCACTTCCTCCCAGCAATTTTTTTAAAATTTTATGTACTTTTATTCTACTGGCGCCTCTGTTCACCTACCAGTATATTCAAGTCCACCCCAGGTGGAGGGGTGATCTACCCTTTTTCTCCTATCTACAGAGAGCGACTTCTTAATCCTGAGTGAGCACAGGTCTAATCTCCTCACCTGCCTATTGAGTGGTTACCTGAGCGGTAACCCATGTTTGTGAGTATTACCATCTCACTGTCTCAATTATTCAATCTGTCTTGACATACTACACCATATTGGGCTCTCGATTTCTTTTCAATTGTAATGAAAGAAGTATATTCTTTGTGTTGATCATACACATTCCTGTCATCATGTAGGCTGCCAATATGTACTGTTTCATTATCTTCCTACCTGCTTTTGTTCCTGTCCTTTGCTGTTTTTATGGCTTTTTTAGCTTTTTAACAATACTTTCTGTCATTGAAACGCAATGCCCATTTAAAGAAAACAATCAACCAAGGGTCTGCATTTAAATTACAGATTTAGATAGGTAAATTTCCTCACATCCTGTGAAAGATGCTATTCTTATGCTGGGCATAAATGGTTAGTGTATTCCCGCTCGTCCCCGCTGGCGCTGCTAATCAGCCGCTCATTTCTTCCCATTGTTCTCGGAATCGGTATCGGACAGGTTGGATCTTATCAATCGAGCCATCAGCGGCTCGATTGATAAGAATTATCTGACCGTGTATGCCCAGCATTAGATAGGGCTACACAGGATTATTGATTGGAGAGTTTATTAGTTAATATGCATTAAGAGAATTAGTGATTGCTGAGTGAGGCCTCGTTCACAGTGGAATGTTCTGTTATGCAACGTTAAAGTCACAACGCACCATTACAACACAATGCAAAAAAAAAAAGTGGCAGCGCACATTAATGCTGAGTTACCGTCGCATACAGTAGGTACAGTAAAGCATACAGGCAAGGAAAAATATGCTTTCCTGTACTTGGTAATGTGTGCGTTCAGAGGTAACACAATGCAAGCAGCGCGTTACCATAACACTACGCGTTACAATGCAATGCTAACGTCACACTGTAAACGTCTCATAGGATTAGCATTGCAGTGCAGTAAGCTGCGTTATAACAGTTTATAACGCAGCTCAGCAACTTCCCACTGTGAATAAGGCCTCAGGTAATCTAATTTCCATTAAAATAGAATTTTATTTACCATAGAACATTTCTCAAATTGTATATTGAAGAACAAACATCAGAATGTACAGCCATCACAGTAGAACATTATTGAGACAGCACTTTATACATACTGTATATAACTATAGCTTGTCACTTTTGAGTAATAGGGCTACAGCAACTCCTAAACTATGAGAATAATCTCTAGCCATAGGACTGTCTCACAGCAGAGTTTTTATGCAGGTAAATAATATTTAGAGCTCACACTAGTACAATTCAGCCGGGGTAGACACAATTCTGAACACTTTTTGTGAACAAAGAACACAGGTTCTCTTCCTCAGGGGTAATTTCCAAGCTTAGATTATTAATTCAAGATGTAGGCTGGTATTTAAAATGGAGGCAGAGAAAACATCGTGAACATATAGCGAAGGTAGGCATGTGAGGAACAGAGTGGCACAGGGATAGGCAAGGGGACAGAGAGGATGGGAGGAAGGAAAGGGGAAAGAAGGGGAAGGGATAGGAAAGGGGAAAAAGGGAGGAAAGAAGGATGGAAAGGGGGACGGAAAGGGAGGTAAACTGGGAATAGGGGGAGGGAACAACTAGACTCCATCCATGTGAAACCCAAGAACCACATTGTGAAATGCAATAAAAACACATTATATGGTGTTACCAAAAGGAGGACTTACCACCATGATAGAAACCCAGTACTGATTTGAAATAAATGTATTCTGTAATTGTTTGGCAGAATAGGGTTTTGTGCAAAGCAATGTATTTATATGAATATGGAGGACTGCCCATAGTTGTACCCGACGATCAGCGGGACAAAGTTAGGATACTACCGACATTTTTCTTAAATTATTGTAATGTTGCAAAATTGTGCAGTTTAAAATTAAAATTAGAGTTGATATTTGACACTTCCCAATTTGCCATGCACTAAACCATAGAGACAAAATAGGCACAATGAAAGTGCCCCAAAGCTGAATGTTTACCCCTTAAGGTGCCCATAGACCTGAGAATTATGGGCAGATTCGACAAAGAGAAAAATCGATCTGTAATCAAAGCTGATTAGAGATAAACTTGCCTCTTGTTGAAGCTGCCCATATACTACAGGCCGATTCCCGTCCGATTTCAGCATGAAATCTTCAGGGAATCGGCTGAGCCCGCCGCGTCCGCACCGCCACAGCCCCTCAATGTATAAATATGCTAACCCAGTGTATTCATTTATACAGTACCTGTCTGGTAGCAGCCTCTGCGCAGTGACCATCCATCTTGCCGGGTAACAGCCGCATATACACTAGCGGCGCATAGCGCCTGACGTTAGTCGCTATGCGCCGCTAGCGTGTATGCGGTACCCGGCGAGATGGACGGAATCTGCATGGAGGCTAACACTGGACAGGTAATGTATAAATACATAGCAGCGGCAGTGGTGGGGGTTGGTTTCATCGCTCGTTCCAAAATCAGCTGCCGTACTGCCGTACTGCCGCACATCCCACCAACTAACTGCGGCCCAACATCTTGTGGCATGCGTGATTGTCCATGCGACCAATTTCCATCTGGAAATTTGTTGCTTTGTCGATCGGGCATGCACTTGGTAGCACCAATTTTCATCCAATTTGATTATAATAATCAAATTGAATGGGTGATTGGCCACCAAGTCACCTGATGTATGGCCACCTTTATACACACATCCCAACCTACATGATAGTTGGTCATTTTGATCCTCCGGTTGGATTTGGCAAACAAACTGTTATCAGTTGGTCATCTGGTTGTTTGGCAGCCATACACACACCCAAGTATCTTCCAACAGACAAGTTTGGAAGATAGTTGGACAGATTGTTGGTACGTGTGTATGAGCATTAGTTAGTATTCAAAATATGTTGGCCCTCATACTACAGGGCAGTGATCAAATTGGCCAGTCATCTGAAGATAAAAATTGAATGTGTATGGACCTTTTGGGAAAGCAAATTGTATAGTACCCAGGGGGAAAAAATTCCACCACCTGTTCAACAGATTATAGTATATTAAACATTTACTCCTATGTGCAAATTGAGATTGCATATGCATAACAGGCTTACCCATGTGGTTCAAATTATTAACACATCATCCTTTCAGAGGTTTCACTCAATTAATTCCATACAGTACAATGCTTGTTTTTATGGTCTGATATGACAAAAAATATATACGGTAATAGTTAAAGGTGGGGAAGTGAAAATTAATTATGTAATCAGCAAAGGAAAATCCCTTGTACCCAATAGGACTTGATTCACTAAGACAAATAGTATGCCTTATCAAAGTCACATTTATAGAGAAAAAGAGGGTCTTGTATGAATCTTATGGAATATAAATTAAAAAAGGAGCATAGATATGTAGTAAGTAAAGGTGCTCGTAATGACCGATTTTGTGTTGTGAGTGATTCCAATTTTGAATTTGATTTGTTATCGTAATTTCGAATGGAAGCGGATTTTGATTCGAGTTCGTAAACGAGATTCGAAATCAGTGAAATTATGGTTGTGATTTGTATTAAAGTTGTATTGTGTACAGTGATATATATATATATATATATTTATATATATATATATATATATATATATATATATATATATATATATATATATATATATATATAAAAATAACAAAACAAAAAAACATACATACATACATAAAAGTTACATATGTATGTACTGTATATTTGTGAATGAGTTGAGTGAACTGTGACCAAGAATTGAACTTCATCCCAATCAGTAGCTGATACCCCCTTTTACATGAGAAATATATTCCTTTTCACAAATGGATTATCAGGGGGCTCTGTATGGCTGATATTGTGGTGAAACCCCTCCCACAGGGAACTGGGATGACCATGGTCCTAGTAGTTTCCTGTCTGTGAACCTTGTTGCATTGTGGGGAATAGCTGTTTACAGCTGTTTTCAACTGGCAAAAAAGCAAGCAGCAGCTACTTCCAGTGACATCACCTGCCAGCAGTAAAAATGTCACCATGTGATAAATGTCAGAATGTAAGTCAGGGAGAGGAAAGTTTTTACAATGGGCAATCACTGACTAAATCATTTATACATAATTATTGTAAAAATGAAGCACTTTTTTATTACATTATTTTCCCTGGAGTTCCTCTTTAAAGAGGAACTCCAGGGAAAATAATGTAATGTAAACAGGGGGGGAAAAAAAATAAAACCGAACTCCTAGTGAGTGAATTATGAGTAAAGTAAAAACAGATAAGTGAAGGTTAAAAATAAATCTTCTCATACTCTCAGCAATATGCAATAAAAATGCATGGGACAAACCATTTTTACTCCTGGAAAAGTAGCAGGTTTCTTTTTTTTTATTTTTTATTATTATTATTCCAGCAGTTGTAACTGTTACAGAGTGAAGGCTGTAACAACCGTTTTTTTTTTGTTTTTTTTCCCTTCTACTGACTGAAGTCATCTGTAGGCACATGATGCATGTGTGGTGATAAGTGCAGTTAGAGAACTAGCTGTAAGAGGCTAAAATAGAAGATCTTTTTGCCTGTATATACTGTATTGAATGGTTGTTGTAAAGCAGTTTTAGTAATTGCAGCAGAGATGGGAAAGGTGTGGTTTATTGTGATGAATAGGGAATAGCGGAGAGAGCAGATTTAGGCCTCTTGCATACTATATGCAATTCTGATGCGATTTTACATGCAATTCCAATTTGCGATTTTTGATCGGTACTGCCTGCTGCTTTTTTCTTTCTGTTTTGATAGCCTCCAGTGAAAATTGGAATCGCAAATCAGATTTGCAGTGTGCAGGGGGCCTGAAGGCTGGTTCACACTACAAGAGCTTTTTCTAAGCGCTTGTGATTTTTAAAGCTGTTGCTAATGTAATGCTTTGTGTGTGTTCTCACCTGAGCTTTTCGAATCACTAGCGCTTAAAAAGCACTTGTAGTGGGAATCAGGGAGGGCCCATTCACATTAGAAGCACTTTTCTGAACATTTTGCAATCGATTAGCGTTTTATAAAATCGCTCCCATTCACTTTCATTAAAATTGTGCCTCTTATGCCGTGTACACACCGGGCTGGAGTTGTACTTTGTACTGGTTGAACTCGATGGACGTATGTCTTTTTTCAGCCAAAATAACTATGTAACTATGACATTTCCCATCATATAAATATGCTCAGCAGGTCTGATTTGATTTCCGATCATTTTTTTTTATCGAATTTCAACACACACACACACACACACACACACACACACACACACACACACACACACACACACACACACACACACACACACACACACACACACACACACACACACACACACACACACACACACACACACACACATATATATACAGTGGGTTGCAAAAGTATTCAGCCCCCTTGAAGTTTTCCACATTTTGTCACATTACTGCCACAAACATGCATCAATTTTATTGGAATTCCACGTGAAAGACCAATACAAAGTGGTGTAAACAATGTTACAGAGGCGCCAGAAGTATAAAAAAAGGATAAAATGTTTAAAAGGCAGGGAGGCAAAGGGTGGACTTACCTCCCTGGTGCAGACACAAGAAATTGTCGTTTTTTTTTTTTATAATAAATTTTTATTTCAGAGTATAGATACATACAGGTCAATGTTCATATAACATTAAGGTTGCCAATTTACCATACAGCTTAGTATAATATTATCTTATACCTCAAATAGTGGTGATATAGTTATAGGCATGTCCATCCTGTTAGAGGGTCACATATAGTCCGAAAAAAATGAAATAATTAAATACATTTCCTCTTGTACTTTTTCTTACTTGTTCTGAGGCGCAAGGAAAGAGAGTCTCAGTCCACTACTCCCAAAATTGGGGTTGGACTGGATCTCAATTTGCCCCCCAGTGATCGGAGAATGGTAGGAACAGTGGTCATTAACCTACCTACCACACTGATAAATATATACTTCTCTTCAGTTAGTCGTAAGATTAGTTCAAGAGTTATGATGTATTATAGATTGTTTTTATTAGTAAAACTAAACCACCAATATGCGCATTATTAGGTTCAACACTTCAATAGTTAGTTCTACTGTCTAAACTGGTAACCAATTAAAAGTGAGATCTCTCCTCTGAGATTTTAACATTGAAACTTGGAAGCTGCGTATCTCTCTATTCATCTATATCATCTTATTGGCTTACTACAACTATATTCTACAACTACAGCCATGTCCACTCAGGTGTAATTGGCCTATATAATGTATCTTCATTCAGATGATATTGGGCGGAGTCTTTATGGGATGCGTCTTATCGCCATGTGGAGATATTCTAGCTCGAATATACTTTTCCATAGTTAGATTATTCTTGAAAGTACAAAGTATTAAATGGAAGGGGATAGGATCTGACGTCTTCCAGTTGCTCACAATTATATGTCGGGTAGCTAATATGATATGGCATATTGGTAGTTTAACTGATTGGTCAATTGTATCAAGGCCGATGGATAACACTGCTAAAGATTGAGACAAACAAAAAGTGTTGAGGAAATGTTGTTGGATATATGCTTCCTTTTGTATCCACAAAGCTTGTACCACCGGGCATTCCCATATCATATGTATTAATGTGCCAATCGAGGTGGAGCAACGCCAACATTGTGGGGAAGAATTAGTGTTAAACAGGGCTAACTTCTTAGGTGTTAAATACCATTTAGAGAGAATCTTAAACCAACATTCCCAGTGGGAGGTACATTTAGATAATTGTAAGAGACTTCTATTAGTTGATAATATTTGAGATATAGTGATTTGTGTATGCAAATCATATGACCACGTTTGGACATATTTAGTCAACGGAGATATCTGATGTCTATTCAATACCCCATACCATAAGGATATTGTTCCTTTCTGAGGAATTGTGGTGTTTAACATAGTAAGTATTTTATCATTAATTTCTGGGAGAGCTATTTTTTTGTTTTTTAGGAAATCCAGAATTCTGTGGCAAGTAAAAAGGGTACTGAGTGTTAATTGGAATTCTTGGTGTACATCTCTAATCTTTTTGATTTTGTTATGCTCATATAAGTCATTAATGAGGGTTATCCCAGCTAAAATCAGAGGTTCTACATTTAAGTCATTCATGAGTAATTGCAATGTGGACAGTGGTATTCTCGGAGTGATGGACTGTGTATAAGGAGGAGGGTGTTTTAGGAAATATTCCCATGCTAATAGGGTAGCTTGGATGGATGGAAAATCCGTTTTGGGGGGTTTGAAACCCAATAAGTTGATGCATAGAAGGTCTCTTAAGGATTTCTTTAGTAGGTTTTGTTCGAGGGAGACCCATTTCTTATTTGTATTATTTGACCACCAAGCATTAACGTATTATAGGTTGCACGAGTAGTAATAAAGCTCCATGTTAGGGACACCAAGGCCGCCTGCTTTCCTTGGAAGATAAGCTGTTGTCATTGGGGTTCTAGATTTTCGCCCTGACCAAATAAAGTTTGTCATTATTTTTTTTAACTCCTTTAAATATGTGTTAGGGAGAGGGAGGGGCAGGGTTCTAAATATGTATACAATTTTTGGGAGTATGAACATTTTGTAGGCAGCTATTTTTCCTGACCAAGAGAGATAAAATCTTTCTAATTCAGAACAATCTTTTTTAATGGATGTAAGAAGCGGAAGATAATTTTGGGTGAACAAGTCTGCTTTTTTTGCTGTAAGTTTAATACCCAAGTACTGGACCGCTTGATCTGCCCATGGAAATTTAAATTTTTCCTTAAGAAGAACTTTTATAGATGGGGTGATATTAAGGCCCAAGATATATGATTTATGCTGGTTTAGCTTATAGAAAGATGCTTCAGAAAAAGCTTGCAATTCTGCCATTAGATGAGTTAGGGAATTAACCGGGTCTGTTATGATAAGTGCTACGTCGTCCGCGAAGAGGCTAATGACATGCGAGGAGTTATTAACCGTGAGGCCTTTAATATATGGAGAGGTCCTTATATGGGATGCCAAAGTCTCCATTAAAAGAACAAAAATAATTGGTGAAAGCGGGCAGCCTTGGCGTGTGCCATTAGATATAGAGAATTGATCTGATAAATATCCGGCCGCGTTAACTCTTGCAGATGGATTACTGTATAGTGCCATAATGGCTGTTAGAATTGGACCCTTGAAGCCAAACTTTATCAAAGTTGCTTGTAGGAATTGCCAGTGTACTCTGTCAAACGCTTTCTCCGCATCCAAAGTTAGAATGAGAGAAGGCGTTTGACAGAGCTCAATTTGTCTGAGAGCCGCCAACATGCGTCTTGTGCCATCTGAGGCTTGCCTTCCTTTAGTGAACCCCACCTGGTCTGGGTTAAGGAGAGAAGGTGTGGTGTTCATTATTCTGGTTGCTATCAGTTTTGCATAGATCTTTAGGTCCGAATTCAATAAAGATATTGGTCTAAAATTGCCTGGTTGTTGATGATCCTTCCCTGGCTTTGGTATAACAGAGATTGATGCCTCGAGATATTCTTTTGGAATTGGAGTACCAGTCATGAAAGCATTGAATAATTTAGTTAGAAATGGGGAGAGAGTTTGGGAAAAGACCATATAATACTCGTTTAGAAACCCGTCGGGTCCTGGGGCCTTATTTCGTTTCTAGATTATGAATGACTTTATCTACCTCTTCTTTTGTGATTTGGGTATTTAATTTTTCTATTTGTGCTGGAGAGAGAGTGTTGACTTCAACAGAATTAAGGTATTCATTTATAATTGAAGAGGTGGGTTGGGGCGTGTTTGCGTCCTCCTTGAGGTTATACAAAGAGGCATAATAATCTTTAAAAACATTTGCTATTCTTTTTGGATGTAATACAATTTCTTTTGAAGCAGGATGTATTATTGAGGAGATTCTGGATTTGTTCTGCTTATGTTGTATTAATCTAACGAGAAATTTACCTGCTTTGTTACCTTGTGAGTATTTGGTGGTATTTGTTTTTTGAAGATTTTGTTCATATCGATAGAGTAGAAGATTGTGGAGATCTTGTCTTAAGGTATATAATTTCTTGTAGATATTAATATCTTGTGATAATTTATGGTCTTTTTCCAAAACTTGAATTTGTCTTAGTAAATCATTATATTTTTTTTCCCGGTTTCTTTTTTCAATTGCACTTTGTCTTATGTATAAACCTCTCATAAATGCTTTGTGTGCTGACCAGACTATTGGGAGTTGTATCTCAGAGGAATCATTAATAGCGAAAAATTCTCGTAGATTGTTTTCAAAACCAGGTATAAGATCAGGATTGTTCAGAATGGATTGGTTCATTTTCCAAGATCTAGATCCAGCAAAACTGACCGCAGTATGAAAAGTGATATGAATGGGAGCGTGGTCTGACCAGGTTGTGCAATTGATGTCTGTGGAAGTAACTGATTGTAAAAGATTACGGTCTGTTAAAAAAAAGTCAATACGGGAATGGCTCTGATGAACTGCTGAGTAATGTGTGTAATCTTTGTCTACGGGGTGGGCAATCCGCCAAGGGTCAAATAGATAGTGCCAATTTAGAATTTTCCTTAATAGGGGGAGAGGCGATTTCCTATTAGAAGAGGAATCCAATGGAGTAATGCACGCGTTTAGATCACCTCCCACTAGGAACCTTCCCTTTTTGATTTTCCCGATTTTTTTTAAAATGTGCTGGATAAAGCCTCTCTGGGCTTGATTAGGTGCGTATATCGTTAGTATTGTCATGGGTTGGTCATTAATATTACCTACAAAACATATATATCTGCCCCCCGGGTCAATTTCTACTTGCTCCGGTGATACCTTTACATCTTTATGAAAAGCCAGCATAACACCCCGTTTTTTTTTGGTAAATACACTGTGATATATAGAGGGAAACTTATTATGTGTACAAAATTTCAGATCTCTTGCTAATAGATGGGTCTCTTGAACCATTAATATGTGGGAATGATTAGCAATTGCGTCAGACCACATGCGTTTCCTTTTGAAGGGGGAGTTGAGGCCTCTAGCATTGATCGATGTGCATTTAATTACTCCTGTGTCAGCCATCTTTCATTAGATTTAAGATGTGGGGATGTATATTGATATATCTCCAAACATTTTTAAACCTTACGTCATGAAGAATATTAGCGGATATGCTTGTACTATACCATTTACATTGAGTGGAAACAGTTAAAAACCTAACTGATAAAACAGGTAAAACAGATAAAACAAATAAAACATCTAACATAAACATTTGCGCTATACAAGTAGTGCAGGGTGTAGAATAATTGTTCAGCATTCTACTTGTCTGTGGAGGGCCGGCAACCGATCTGTTGCGCCTCGATCAATCTCCTTCTGTAGTAGAAGGGAAAAAAATTTTTGGAAAAGAAAAACAGAATAACTGGCCAGTTTCGGCTCATGTGGAGGTGATGTGTCCATCCGCTGAGGTGTTAGACACAGGGATATGCGGGTCTCCTTTGGGGTTTCTTTGTGGTGCTGCATCTATGATTTTAATCTGTAGTTGTTTGAGAATAGCATATCCTGCGGCTGCAGAGGAAAAGGAATAGTTCTTGTTGTTGAAAGAAAAGATGACTTTAGTGGGGAAGCCCCATTTGTATGTCACCTGGGCTGCTTGCAATGATCTTGTTAGCTGTTGCAGTTGTTTTCTTTGCTGCAGAGTGGCTTGTGATAAATCTGAAAATATTTGTATGTTCGCGTACGGATCTGGAAAGGAGACTTTTCTTTTTAAAGCCAGTAGTAGGTTTTCTTTCACATGGTAAAAACGAAAGCGCACTATCACATCTCTTGGTATGTGCGCAGGCAGATGTGCAGGTTTTGCGAGTCTGTGTGCTCTATCTATTGTGAGCTCTATGGGAGGAGTGTCAGGCAGAATAGATTTGGTCAAGTTGGTGATATATGTTTTAAGTTCAGAGTTTGGGATGGATTCAGGAATCCC
Organism: Hyperolius riggenbachi; assembly: GCF_040937935.1. Classification (NCBI taxonomy): domain Eukaryota; kingdom Metazoa; phylum Chordata; class Amphibia; order Anura; family Hyperoliidae; genus Hyperolius; species Hyperolius riggenbachi. The sequence goes on along the minus strand of NC_090647.1, from coordinate 394,734,147 downwards.
TCTTAGTTTAATATTATTCCTCCTGGAACGATCTTCCAGGTCTGCTGATTTAGTCTTCAGCCATAAGATATCTTTACTATGTTCTTCAGAAGTGTCCACCATGTTGTTATGCTCATGCACTAAGTCAGATACTTTATTTTCCACTGCATCCACTCTGTCTCCTAAGTTAGAGATTTCTGTGTGGCAGTTCATCTGTATCTGGGAAATCTGCATAATCAAATCTGCTCTGAACGTAACCAGGATATTTTTAATGAAAGTCTGTGTTGCTGGCTGCTCGTCTGCAGGAAAAGCCATTATGTCTGCAAACTGTGAGGCACTTCCCCCCTCATGACTCAGCCCTGCTATGTCTGCTGCCTGTGTGTCATGCAGTTCAATCCGCTGCTTCTGTCTTGCTGGACTGGCGGATGGTGAGATTACGGAGCAATTACTTGCCTGGTCAGCAGTGGAGAATTCTCTTTCCCAGGAGGTACGCTGTGTTATCTCTCGTCCATCTGTGTTTAAGCCTCCGCTGCTGCCTATGTGGTGATCGGCACCATCTTGTGCTCTGCGTGTGTTACGAGCAGACCTCTCGGTAAAGAAGTCTGTGAGCTTCTTGGGATGTAGGGCTTTCCTTTTCTTGGTGCTTTCTACCTCCATCTCCTTTTCCCCCGACATCATGAGGTTTCACTGCGGGTATTGGACTGCTGTTAGCCGCTTTAGTTCAGCCGAAAGAGGAGCTCAAGTCCTACACGTCCTCCCGGAACTCCGTCGTGGCCACGCCCCCCCGAAATTGTCGGGTTTTTGACAAAATAACGTTTTATTTACATACTTTTATATTATATTATATTATATCAGGCTATAAATAGGAGCAATCGAACACTGATGAAGTGGGTTGTACCCACGAAACGCGTTGCAAAATATTGGAGTATGTAAATAAAACGTTATTTTGTCAAAAACCCGACAATTTCTTGTGTCTGCACCAGGGAGGTAAGTCCACCCTTTGCCTCCCTGCCTTTTAAACATTTTATCCTTTTTTATACTTCTGGCGCCTCTGTAACATTGTTTACATTACTGTGTCCACCCCTGGTGGAGGGAAATTGGCCCCTTTTTTTCTGATCTACAGAGAGCGACTTCTTAATCCTGAGTGGGGACAGGTTTAATCTCCCCACCTGCCTATACAGTGGTTACCTGGAAGGTAACCCAGACTTGTGAGTACCACTCTTACAATTACACATCTTCACTCCATTGCCAGTACATACTACACCATATTGGGCTCTCGGTGTCTCCCTCCCTTTACAATACAAAGTGGTGTACACGTGAAAAGTGGGACGAAACTCATACATAATTCCAAACATTTTTTACAAATAAATAACTGCAAAGTGGGGTGTGCGTAATTATTCGGACCCCTGAGTCAATACTTTGTAGAACCACCTTTTGCTGCAATTACAGCTGCCAGTCTTTTAGGGTATGTCTCTACCAGCTTTGCACATCTAGAGACTGAAATCCTTGCCCATTCTTCTTTGCAAAACAGCTCCAGCTCAGTCAGATTAGATGGACGGCGTTTATGAACAGCAGTTTTCAGATCTTGCCACAGATTCTCGATTGGATTTAGATCTGGACTTTGACTGGGCCATTCTAACACATAGATATGTTTTGTTTTAAACCATTCCATTGTTGCCCTGGCTTTATGTTTAGGGTCATTGTCCTGCTGGAAGGTGAACCTCCGCCCCAGTCTCAAGTCTTTTGCAGTCTCCAAGAGGTTTTCTTCCAAGTTTGCCCTGTATTTGGCTCCATCCATCTTCCCATCACCTCTGACCAGCTTCCCTGTCCCTGCTGAAGAGATGCACCCCCCGAGCATGATGCTGCCACCACCATATTTGACATTGGGGATGGTGTGTTCAGAATGATGTGCAGTGTTAGTTTTCTGCCACACATAGCGTTTTGCATTTTGGCCAAAAAGTTCCATTTTGGTCTCATCTGACCAGAGCACCTGCTTCCACATGGTTGCTGTGTCCCCCACATGGCTTGTGGCAAACTGCAAACGGGCCTTCTTATGCTTTCTGTTAACAATGCCTTTCTTCTTGCCACTCTTCCATAAAGGCCAACTTTGTACAGTGCATGACTAATAGTTGTCCTATGGACAGAGTCTCCCACCCGAGCTGTAGATCTCTGCAGCTCGTCCAGAGTCACCATGGGCCTCTTGACTGCATTTCTGATCAGCGCTCTCCTTGTTCGGCCTGTGAGTTTAGGTGGATGGCCTTGTCTTGGTAGGTTTACAGTTGTGCCATACTCCTTCCATTTCTAACTGATCGCTTGAACAGTGCTCCGCGGGATGTTCAAGGCTTTGAAAATCTTTTTGTAGCCTAAGCCTGCTTTAAATTTCTCAATAACTTCATCCCTGACCTGTCTTGTGTGTTCTTTGGACTTCACGGTGTTGTTGCTCCCAATATTCTCTTAGACAACCTCTGAGGCCCTCACAGAGCAGCTGTATTTGTACTGACATTAGATTACACACAGGTGCACTCTATTTAGTCATTAGCACTCATCAGGCAATGTCTATAGGCAACTGACTGCATTCAGATCAAAGGGGGCCGAATAATTATGCAAACACCACTTTGCAGTTATTTGTTTGTAAAAAAATGTTTGGAATCATGTATGATTTTCGTTCCACTTCTCATGTGTACACCACTTTGTGTTGGTCTTTCATGTGGAATTCCAATAAAATTGATTCATGTTTGTGGCAGTAATATGACAAAATGTGGAAAACTTCAAGGGGGCCGAATACTTTTGCAACCCACTGTATATATAATCGATCAGAAAAGGATCAGAAATCGGATCGGACCTGTCGGGAATAATTGAGTCAACTCGTCTTTGACAGAAAATTGCATGGCTTGTGCCAGCCATTAAACCAGCGCTGCACAAACTACGGCCCACAGGCCCACTGTAGTTTGCGCTGCTTCTCCGGCCAGCTGGATTCTCCTCCTTCCCTTCCTTCCCTACAGATTTGCGAGCAGGCGACGGGAGAAATTAGAAACTCACCTCAGCGCTGATTCCAGTGTGGCGTCTCTATGGCAACAGGATGTCACATTACAGAAAGTCGGGACGTGTCAGCGTATTACACGCTGCCAGCATGTAATACGCTGGCACGTCATGATGTCCTGTAGCCATGGAGAGGGGCACGCTGGAATCAGCTCTGAGGTGAGTTTTAATTTCTCCCGCCGCCCGCAAATCTGCAAGAAGGGATGGAATGTAAAGAATGCAGCCCATGGTCCGCAGCATGCAGCCCGGGCTGCTTGAAGTTTGCCCAGCCCTGCATTAGACAGTTTGAGAAGTTGTTGAATAAATGGAGGCATGGTTCACATGATAGAAAGTGTCAGTAAATAAAAAGTGTGTTTAAATGAGTTTCTGATTTGTTTTTTTTTGTTTTTTAAACGTGTTATTGTATTTAATTCCATTGAATAGATACATTTATAAAAAATCGCAAATGCAAAAAGAATGAAAAACGCACACGCGAAATGCAAACACATACAAAAACGCATCAAAAAATGAAAACGCACAATGCAGAAAATGCATCATTTTCCACACTACCTGGCGGGCTCCCAGTCTTAGGCCTCGTTCACAATGTTAAATATAGAATGGCCGTGCGTACGCAGTGCGCATGATCGCGTACCATCTGGGCCGCTGTGCTGTTGATCCCATTCAATATAGTGCGCATGGTTCTCAACGCATGCAGTGTGAACATCAGACAGTGCAGGCTATGCACTTCTGATGTGCATATCTGCCTCACGAACACGCTGCAGAAATACGGACGGCAACGCGTGTATTGTGAACAAGGCCATCTTCAAGCCGATAAATGTGCACTCCTATCGGCTTGAAGATGGGCTGATGCACGAAACAGCATTAGGCCAGTGTCTGTCGCCATGTTTTGAGACACATTTTTTCCTGGGAATTGTGGATCTTGGATTCTATTCCCTCACGTACTCTCTATAGAAGTTGGCCAGCAGGCATTTGATGGACTATGGATGCCTTCGGCGCCTATCTACTGCGAGTTGCTGGTCCTTGTTGCGTGTATCAAAAAAGGGCGCCTGGAAAAAAGGGCGCGGGGTATAGCCGAAATTGTAAGTTTTAATGCAAAACCATATTTTCCGTTTAAGAGCTTGTAAACTAAAATTTTGTGCTAAATAGGTTAAATAAACGGAAATGAAATGGCAAAATACCGTCTATAACAACAAACGAATTCTGAAAAAACATCAAATTGCGTCTATAACAAAAACGATATTTACACTTGTATTAAGCATAGCAATGCAATGGTAGGTTTTACAGATATTTTACTGTAATTATACCTAACTTTAGGCTCACATAGATCTCTCCCTATCCCTAACCCCTAGACCCCCTCTTTGTTTAAATATACATAATTTAATAAATTGTATATATTACATATATTGTGCTGTAACTATATCTAACCTTACTTTCATACACAGCCCTCCCTGTACCTATCCCTAACCCCTAGACCCCCTGGTGGTGCCTAACCCTAAGACCTCCCTGGTGGTGCCTAACCCTAAGACCCCTCCCTGGTGGTGCCTAATCCTAAGACCCCCCTGGTGGTGCATAACCCTGAGACCCCCCTGGTGGTGCCTAACCCTAAGACCCCCCTGGTGGTGCCTAACCCTAAGACCCCCCCTGGTGGTGCCTAACCCTAAGACCCCCCTGGTGGTGTCTAATCCTAAGACCCCCCTGGTGGTGCCTAACCCTAAGACCACCCTGGTGGTGCCTAACCCTAAGACCCCCCTGGTGGTGCCTAATGCTGGGAATACACGTTTTGTTTTTGCCTTCGTTTTAGCCTTCGATTCGTTCAGTAAACGAATCGAGTGTTGAAAACGTATGTGAAAATAGTCATAATCTCATTATAGTTTCGATTAATAGACCCCAAAAACGAACGACTAGTGATCGAACATGTTTGATATTATCTCTCTTTATCCATCTAATCGAGCCATTGGTAGGCTTGATGGCTGTTCAGATCGATTATATGTTCGTTTATGTTAGTCCATCCCTGTAAAAAGGGATTTTCGTTTCGTTTCTTTGCAGCCTTCGATTATTGGAAAAACGAAACCATCAGAATCGAAAAAAAAAACGAAACCGTGGGTGGTGATATTAACCGTACGTTCGATTATTTCGGGAACGAAAAGGACAAAAGGCACAATCGAAACGAAGGCTAAAATGAAGGCAAAAATGAAACGTGTATTCCCAGCATTACCCTAAGTCCCCCCTGGTGGTGCCTAACCCTAAGACCCCCCTGGTGGTGCCTAACCCTAAGACCCCCCTGGTGGTGCCTAACCCTAAGACCCCCCTGGTGGTGCCTAACCCTAAGACCCCCCCCCCTGGTGGTGCCTAACCCTAAGACCCCCTGGTGGTGCCTAACCCTAAGACCCCCCCCTGGTGGTGCCTAACCCTAACCACCCCCTGGTTGCGTATACTATACTGTAACTATACCTAACCCTCCCTGCACTTATCCCTAACCCCTAGACCCCCCTGGTAATGCCTAAACCTAACCATCCCCACCGCACAAACACTCTAAACACATTTAAACAATAATATATTTAATCCTTAAAATACTTCTCTACAAATAACATGAATAAAATAATTTATCTTCTCTACAAATAACTTGAATAAAATAATTTATATATTTGTAATATAATAAATAGCCTTAAAATAGCCTTAAAATCACGTATACATTAATATTATAAATAGAGAAAAGTATATATAAATATATACAATACAATAGATAGCCTTACAATCATGTACGCATTAGAAAACTTAAAATAACAGTAATATTAAAAGCAATCTTTTAGTAACTATAATCAACACATTATAAGAGTAAAAACAAAGTTAATACCAAAAGCGATGTATTTCTACTACAATAAGGTTGAAAAGGGTATTTAAGCATTATACATATGAAAACAAATTTTTAAATGATCAAAGAAGTGTAAACGAAAATGTAGTTGGTATACTTTTGTAAGCGAAATTTTAAAACTAAACAATAAGTAAAAACTGATATACCGTATATACTCGGATACAAGTCGAGAAATTTAGGACTAACTCATAGTATAAAAGTGGGGGGGTGGACTTATACATGAGTAGCCCTAAATTTAACAACTTATAACCAAAATGAGGGCACCTTTCTCTCTCTCTCCTTGCCTCCCTGCAGTGCGTGCACTAGTGGCCGGCGGGTATTGAGATCCTCCGTAATCCCCGCAGCAGAAGGGAAGTGGTTGCCGGGGACTTTAATCCTCCCTCCCTCCATCACCCAGCAGAAGTAAAGTAATTTCTCTTCCAGCGCCGGTTGCCATGCCCGCTAATGCACGTACCGCCGGCTCCTGAAGTCACATGACGCGGTGCGAGTGAGGAAGATGAGCGGGCATGGCAACCGGCGCTGGAAGAGAAATTACTTTACTTCTGCTGCGATGCTTGGCTGCATTCAAATTACACACGGGGAGGAAGGTTAGTGAGAGGCGGCTGCACTTTGGGTGATGGAGGGAGGGAGGATTAAAGTCCCCGGCAACCACTTCCCTTCTGCTGCGGGGATTACGGAGGATCTCAATACCCGCCGGCCACTAGTGCACGCACTGCAGGGAGGCAAGGAGAGAGAGAGAAAGGTGCCCTCTCATTAAAGTCCCCGGCAACCACTTCACTTCTGCTGCAGTATTACTCTGCATTAAATTACATGGGAGGGGGATAGAGAGAGGTGGCTGCCCTTTGGGTGTTGGTGGGTGGGAAGGAGGATCAATGTCCCCTGTCACAAGTGCCATGCAGTCTGCAGGGTGGGGGAGAGACAATCATGGCTGCACTTGGGGGCCAGGAGGGATTCATGTTCACAATACTTTACGCAGTGCAGCCATTAACCCCTCCTAGTCCCCAAGTGCAGCCATTAACTTTGAGGGGTAGCCTCTAAAAAAATTCAGTTTAGGAGGCTCAAATAATGGGGTCTACTTGTACACGAGGTCGACTTGTATCCGAGTATATACGGTAAGCGAAATTTAAAACCGAAAAAATAAGTATGACACAAACTCAAAACGAACTTGCAAACGATATTTGTTATAAACCTTATTTTGTAAACGAAAACTTTTGTTAACATGATCCCTGTAACCGCTATTTCATGGGCGCCCTTTTTTCCTGCCGGGCGCCGAATAGCCGATATTTTGCATTGCAGTCTATGGCGGCGCCCTTTTTGTCCACTATCCCTGTGCGCCCTTTTTTACTAGCCCAGGTCCTTGTTAACCACTTGCCGACCGCCCACTACGTATGGGCGGCAGCAAAGTGGCACCCCCAGGACCGCGTAACGCCTATCGGCGGTGGCTCCTGGAGGACTGAATAGCCGGGGATCGCGAGCAGGGATGTGCACGCATTCGCCGGCATTAGGCTCCGCCCAGCCACAAGGTCAACCCGACGGCCATTTAGCAGCGCCGGCGGGTTGTTAACCCCCAATCTGCTGCATAGTAACAGTATAATACACTTTGTAATGTAGTCAAAGTGTATTCAAAGTGTATTATACAGGCTGCCTCCTGCCCTAGTGGTCCCAGTGATCAAGGGACCACCAGGGCAGGAGGCAGCCCTTGTGATAGTTGTACAAGCACACTGATCCTTCCCCCCGCCCCCTGATCGCCCACAACACCCCTCAGACCCCCCCCCCCCCCCCGATCACCCCCTCAGACCCCTGTTTGCACCCAATCACCCCCCTAATCACCTATCAATCTTTCCCTGTCACTATCTGTCAATGCTATATTTTAGATTAGGTCCTAAACTGCCCCCTGGGGGCTCCTGATCACCCCACCCCACCCCCTCAGATCCTCCCCAGACCCCCCCCCCCCCCCCCCGTGTACTGTACACATCTATTCTCCCCTGTAATCACCCACTGATCACCTGTCAATCACCCATCAATTACCCCCTGTCACCACCTGTCACTGCCACCCATCAGATCAGACCCTAACCTGCCCCTTGCGGGCACCTGATCACCTGCCCATACCCTCAGATCGCCCGCAGACCCACCCTCAGATCACCTCCCAAGTGCATTGTTTACATCTGTTCTCCCCTCTAATCACCCACTGATCACTCATCAATCACCCATCAATCACCCCCTGTCACCACCTGTCACTGCTACCCAGCAGATCAGACCCTAATCTGCCCCTTGAGGGCACCCAATTACCCACATGCCCCCTCAGATCGCCCTCAGACCTCCCTGATCACCTCGCCAGTGCATTGCTTGCATCTATTCTCCCCTCTAATCACACCCTGATCACCTATCAATCACCCCGTCACCCCCTGTCACCACCTGTCACTGCTACCCATCAGATCAGACCCTAATCTGCCCCTTGCCGGCACCCAAACACCCGCCCACAGCCTCAGATTGCCCTCAGACCCCCCTGATCACCTTCCCAGTGCATTATTTACATCTGTTCTCCCCTCTAATCAGCCACTGATCACCCATCAATCACCCATCAATCACCCCCTGTCACCACCTGTCACTGCTACCCATCATACCCATCAGATCAGACTCTCATATGTCCCTTGCGGGCACCCAATCACCCGCCCACACCCTCAGATCACCCTCAGACCCCCCCTGATCACCTCACCAGTGCATTGCTTGCATCTATTCTCCCCTCTAATCACACCCTGATCACCTATCAATCACCCGTCACCCCCCTGTCACCACCTGTCACTGCTACCCATCAGATCAGACCCTTATCTGCCCCTTGCAGGCACTCAAACACCTCCCACACGCCCTCAGACCCCCCGATCACCTCCTTAGTGCATTATTTACAACTGTTCTTCATTCTAATCACCCATCAATCACCACCTGTCACTGCTACCCATCATACCCATCAGATCAGACCCTCATATGCCCCTTGCGGGCACCCAATAACCCGCACACACCCTCAGATTGCCCTCAGACCCACCCCCCCCCCACCCCCGATCACCTCCCCAGTGCATTATTTACATCTGTTCTCCTCTCTAATCACCCACTGATCACCCATCAATCACCCCCTGTCACCACCTGTCACTGCTACCCATCAGATCAGACCCCAATCTGCCCCTTGCGTGCACCCAAACACCCACCCACACCCTCAGATCGCCCTCAGACCCCCCTGATCACCTCCCCAGTGCATTATTTACATCTGTTCTCCACCCCAATCACCCACTGATCACCTATCAGTCACCCATCAATCACCCCTGTCACCACCTGTCACTGCTACCCAAACCCTCATCTGCCCCTTGCGGGCACCCAATCACCCTCACACACCCTCAGATCGCCCTCAGACCCTCCCCCCTGATCGCCTCACCAGTGCATTGCTTGCATCTATTTTCCCCTCTAATCACACCCTGATCACCTATCAATCACCACGTCACCCCCTGTCACCACCTGTCACTGCCACTCATCAGATCAGACCCTTATCTGCCCCTTGCAGGCACCCAAACACCCGCCCATGCCCTCAGACCCCCCGATCACCTCCCCAGTGCATTATTTACATCTGTTCTCCCCTCTAATCACCCATCAATCACCCCCTGTCACCACCTGTCACTGCTACCCATCGTACCAATCAGATCAGACCCTCATCTGCCCCTTGCAGGCACCCAATCACCCGCCCACACCCTTAGATCACCCTCAGACCCATCCTGATCACCTCGCCAGTGCATTGCTTGCATCTATTCTCCCCTCTAATCACACCCTGATCACCTATCAATCACCCTGTCACCCCCTGTCACCACCTGTCACTGCTACCCATCAGATCAGACCCTTATCTGCCCCTTACAGGCACCCAAACACCCGCCTGTTAGGAATCCGGCTCTGTGTGGTTGCACCTGCTGGTGGCACTTGGTTTCGGGACTGTGCTAACATCTATCACCAGCAGGTGGCATTGTGCAGCATGTCATGGACATTTCTTTGCCTGCAGTTTCCTGGTTCACCTGCTGGTGGCTCTCTGCATCTGGACAGTAGTAATTCTATCATTCACCAGCAGGTGGCCCTCATGCTATCTATCCTGGACAATTATGCATCATCTGATGGGATTTGCATTTAAGGACTCCACCCGCCTCAGAACCTTGCCAGAACCTCAGTTCAGCTTGGCTGTCCTGATCGCTGTGTTCTGTGCTCCCGGCTCTGAGAAGCTCTGTTCTGATCTGATCTCCTGGTTTATGTTCTTTGCTTACTCTGACTCTGATTTGCCTTGCCCTTGTCTGCTGTTCCGCCTGGTCTGTAAATATTTCTGTATATTGTTGTATAGTTAGTTAGTTAGGATTGCTGTGTTTATGTGGGTTGCACTGTGGGATTTACCATTTGCTAATTTGTATATAATTGCACTGATTGACAATAAAACTGTTTATTTCACATTCATTGGTTTCCGTCTCAGTTCTGCTGCACATTGTGATCTATCAAGTCTGCTGCTAAGAGCAGCCATAACACCGCCCATGCCCTCAGACCCCCCGATCACCTCCCCAGTGCATTATTTACAACTGTTCTCCCCTCTAATCACCCATCAATCACCCCCTGTCACCACCTGTCACTGCTACCCATCAGATCAGACCCTAATCCCTGGGACCCAATTCCCCGGCATACCCTTAGATCACCCTCAGACCCCCCCCCCCCCCCCCCCCGATCACCTCCCCAGTGCATTGCTTGCATCTATTCCCCCCTCTAATCACACCCTGTCCTGTCACCACCTGTCACCCTCTAGCACACCTACCCATCAGATCAGGCCCTAATTTGCCCCGTGTGGGCTCCTGATCACTCGGCCAAACCCTCAGATCCCCCTCAGACCCTCTTCCGATCACCTCCCTAGTGCATTGATTGCATCTTTTCTCCCCTCTAATCACCCCCTGAGACACCCATCAATCACCTCCTGTCACCACCTGTCACCCCCTAGCATTCTTATCCATCAGATCTGGCCCTAATCTGCCCCCTGCGGGCTTCTGATCACCCAGCCAAACCCTCACCCGCCCCACCGCAGTGACAGAATTTTTTTTTCTGATCACTGCTGGTCTCTACGACTTAATTGTGGCTGAGACCAACCTTTATGCCAAACAATACGCAACCGCCAATCCAAAAAGCTACCATGCCAAGCTTTTCGGTGGAAACCACTCAAAGTTTCCGAACATAACATTTTTGGGGGACTTCTCCTCAAAGTGGAACTGAAGACTGTTATTTTTTAATGTAGAGCTAATGGAGGTATGTGCCTTTAAGTGCTACATACCTCTTGACTGAGCAGTTTCGTTTATGCAGCTTCTCCTGGTCCCGATTTCTCCCGTTTAATCCCCACGATCTACAAGTCGATAACAAGCTGACAGGAAAAGCCTGTGCTCTTCTGTCTATCTGACCTCTCTCTATTGCGTCTGCCTCTCGTTCTCCGCCCTTTCTCCGCCCCTCCACATTCCCTCCTGCCCCTGTATGCCGCTCATCGTGAACGCGGCTGTTGTTGACTAGAGCAAGCCTGGACACACCAGCAGGAGCCGGCTCGCTGAATGTGGAGCAAGCCTGGACACATGAGCAGGAGCCGGCTCACTGAATGTGGAGCGAGCCTAGACACACCAGCAGGAGCCGGCTCACTGAATGTGGACGCGCTGGAGCTTACAGCTTGAGCCTGGACGCGTGCAGGGGGAGACTTCTTGACAGCCTATGTATATGCGGGTGTTTACTGTTGTGTTTTTTTTTTTATTTATCAAATATTTCAACTTGCCCACTCCAGTGGTTCTTGAGCCAACACCGCACACGACCAGGCATAAAGTTGTGAGTCTTCTCGTGCACAGATGCAGACCAAAGTGCGCGAGTGCTGGATAGAGAAACAATGCCCTGGAAGTAGTTTAGGGCCATCTTAATAGGGGGCGGAAGCAAGATACCGGTGAAAATACCGCTGATCCTGGTGGCGGGGAGCGGCGAAACTAATATGAGGTGGGTCAGGCAGAAAAGACTATGCTGGCAATATGTTTCTAATTCTGTTTGTATACTATATTTCAGTTTCGCTTTAACATGGGTCTAGTCAAAAAGAATGTATTGCGGTCTTGCGGTCTTATTGGTCTACGCACCCAATACATCACATGCCCATGTTCTCTGCTGCCATGTCCAGGTCACGATTTGAGAACATCCTGCGCTTCCTGCACTTCAGTGCCAATACAACTTGTCATCTAAGAGGCTACCCTGCTTATGACCGGTTCCACAAAATTCGACCCCTCATAGACCACTTGTCATCAAAATTTACAGATGCTTATACCCCTGAACAGTCAGAGGCATTTGGTTTCCAGACTACTCCTCATGGTTTTGGGCCCCTAAAATGCCAGGGCAGTATATGAACCCCACATGTGACCCCATTTTAGAAAGAAGACACCTCAAGGTATTCAGTTAGGTGTATGATAAGTTCATAGATTTTATTTTTTGTCACAAATTAGTGGAAAATTACACTTTGTGAAAAAAAACCAATAAAAATCAATTTCCGCTAATTTGTGACAAACACTGATTGATCTCTGGGCAAACGGGTGGTAGCATGGGAGCATGCAGGTGAGCACACGTTTGTCCGCGGGAGTGCGGCGGCAACCTTTTGGACGTAACAGCTATGTTTTAAGGACAAGCACACCTTCCCATCATTTAACGCCTAAGCGAACCAGTCCTTTACTCCCCACTCCCTGCCACGAGATCTTGTCCAGCAGTGATGGCAGAGGACAACTGCTATTATCCAGAAGGCTTCACTAAGCACTGTTTTCAATAGTGCCATACCGCACTCCTCCACGAAGGGTCCCCCACTTGAGATCAGTGAATAATGTCGCACAGTGCCTATGCATACAAATGGCGCCGCATTAAAAAGATACGCTTATCGCTATTTATCGTTAGTACTGCATAATAATGGCGCACAGGGAAAAAAGAAGAAAAACGGCACACACTAATGTTATTTATCAATAATAATAATAATAATAATGGCAGTATTTGTATAGCGCCTTTCTCCTGTCGGACTCAAAGCGCTTGCGAGGCAGCCACTAGTGCGCACTCAGTAGGCAGTAGCAGTGTTAGGGAGTCTTGCCCAATGAACTCCTTACCGAATTACTGGCTTACTGAACAGGCAGAGCCGAGATTCGAACCCAGGTCTCCCATGTCAGAGGCAGAGCCCTTAACCAGTACACCATCCAGCCACTTGTGGCACACACTAACGTTATTTATCAATTGTGCCGTTTATTTGCCAAACAGCAGATGTTATTGCCCACAGTAACGTTATTTATCAATAGCACCCTACATAAGCCAAACTGCAGAAGTTATTTAACTGCAAAACGGTGAATGGATTTAATGTAACACTGTCAAGGTTAGGGTTAGGCACCACTGGGGGGGAGTCTTAGGGTTAGGCACCACCAGGGGGTGGTTAGGGTTAGGCACCAGCAGGGGGTGGTTAGGGTTAGGCACCACCAGGGGGGTGGTTAGGGTTAGGCACCACCAGGGGGTGGTTAGGGTTAGGCACCACCAGGGGGGTGGTTAGGGTTAGACAACCCCAGGGGGGTGGTTAGGATTAGGCACCACCAGGGGGGTCTTAGGGTTAGGCACCACCAGGGGGGGTGGTTAGGGTTAGGCACCACAAGGGGGTGGTTAGGGCTAGGCACCACCAGGGGGGTGGTTAGGGTTAGGCATCACCAGGGGGGTGGTTAGGGTTAGACACCACCAGGGGGGGTTTAGGGGTTAGGGATAGGTACAGAGAGGGTTCTGTGTGTTAACGCTAAATAACAATAAGGCTTTAACCTTAAATAACAATAAGGCTTTAACGTTAAATAGTGATAAGCGGCAAACGGATTAGCGGCAACACCGTGCGCCATTATTTGCAGTCGCCATTTTCAGATGGATCCCCCCCACTCACCCACTTTGCAGGCAATGCCAGAGGCAGCTTTCTGCTTAAAACAATTTTCACGCATGTGCAGTAAGGTGTCAGGCCTGTACAGGGATAACTTCCTCACAGCTGTCTTCCTTGCTTTTTAACATACATGTACTGTTTTGCACTGAACACACTGCAGTATCCGTCTGTAATAAGAACAAAGCATGCTCAATAAGCCACTGGACCGAGAAAACAGAGGACAGTGGTGAAAAAGTTGCTTCCATACAGTTTCTTTATTGCTCACGCTTGGAAATCTCCACGCGGAAATCTGCAATGGCCTGCAGAGGGAGTGTAAGTGGGGGACCTTTAATGATAGTACCTGCCACACAGTGTAAAACAGCTTTCAGGACCATACAGAAAGCAGGGCTTTACAAACAGGACAGAGTGGGGGACGGGGCTGCACACACACATGCACAGCACAGAAGCTGCTGTCCTCTCTCTTCTCATACCAAAGCGGCAGGCAGCCAATCAGCATCCCCTGTAGAGGAAAGCGTTAACTTGCACCTCTGTATATAAAAGAGGGAACACACACACTCAGGCGGCACGTGCTGATTCTCGCTGTCACTGTACATGACTTACTTTTCCCCTGCCATGAGATTTTGTCCAGCATAGATGACTGAGGACAACTGCCATTACCCAGAAGGCTGTAGTCCTTGCCTAGGCCTAATTAATATACCTCCGTGGGTGTAAGTCATTTGGTGAGCGGGGCTTATGTCTTAAAGTTGTATTTATAGTGTATTCTTGCTTTTATTTCCTGGAAAGACCAGGTTTTCCCCCATAAAGTGGACGCTGGCTTCACGCAGGTGAAGAGTTTATTATGTGCGTACATAAATAAATATATATACCTATCTATATCTATATACTGTATATTTATTATGTATTTAGATAGATAGCTAGATATTAATGTTCACTCATTTCATTTGTATTAGTGGTGGGGGGAACCGGAATAAAAAAAAAACCAATAATACGTGAAGGTTCCAGGCAGTGGTCGTGAAGCACATCAGCAATTCAAATAATCAGTAGCAGTAGTTGTTGGAGGCAGGTAGAGGAGGCAATTGTCCCAGGTGTTAATGGGACTACACATCAGCAAATCACATAATCAGTAGTACTAGCAGCATACAATAGCCGCATAACATAACTATAAATCAATTAATGTCTGACTGTCTCTACCTAGCTAGCAGAACAGCAACATGTACAGGATCTTCTCAAAAAATTAGCATATTGTGATAAAGTTCATTATTTTTTGTAATGTACTGATAAACATTAGACTTTCATATATTTTAGATTCAAATACACACAACTGAAGTAGTTCAAGCCTTTTATTGTTTTAATATTGATGATTTTGGCATACAGCTCATGAAAACCCAAAATTCCTATCTCAAAAAATTAGCATATTTCATCCGACCAATAAAAGAAAAGTGTTTTTAAAACAAAAAAAGTCAACCTTCAAATAATTATGTTCAGATATGCCCTCAATACTTGGTCGGGAATCCTTTTGCAGAAATGACTGCTTCAATGCGGCGTGGCATGGAGGCAATCAGTCTGTGGCACTGCTCAGGTGTTATGGAGGCCCAGGATGCTTCAATAGAGGCCTTAAGCTCATCCAGAGTGTTGGGTCTTGCGTCTCTCAACTTTCTCTTCACAATATCCCACAGATTCTCTATGGGGTTCAGGTCAGGAGAGTTGGCAGGCATATTGAGCACAGTAATACCATGGTCAGTAAACCATTTACCAGTGGTTTTGGCACTGTGAGCAGGTGCCAGGTCGTGTTGAAAAATGAAATCTTCATCTCCATAAAGCTTTTCAGCAGATGGTAGCATGAAGTGCTCCAAAATCTCCTGATAGCTAGCTGCATTGACCCTGCCCTTGATAAAACACAGTGGACCAACACCACAGCTGACATGGCACCTCAGACCATCACTGACTGTGGGTACTTGACACTGGACTTCAGGCATTTTGGCATTTCCCTCTCCCCAGTCTTCCTCCAGAGTCTGGCACCTTGATTTCCAAATGACATGTAAAAGTTGCTTTCATCCAAAAAAAAGTACTTTGGACCACTGAGCAACAGTCCAGTGCTGCTTCTCTGTAGCCCAGGTCAGGCGCTTCTGCCGCTGTTTCTGGTTCAAAAGTGGGTTTTATGGAGATGAAGATTTCATTTTTCATCACAACCTGGCACCCGCTCACAGTGCCACAACCACTGGTAAATGGTTTACTGACCATGGTATTACTGTGCTCATTCGGCCTGCCAACTTTCCTGACCTGAACCCCATAGAGAATCTGTGGGATATTGTGAAGAGAAAGTTGAGACACGCAAGACCAAACACTCTGGATGAGCTTAAGGCCGCTATCGAAGCATCCTGGGTCTCCATAACACCTGAGCAGTGCCACAGGTTGATTGCCTCCATGCCACGCTGCATTGAAGCAGTCATTTCTGCAAAAGAATTCCCGACCAAGTATTGAGTGCATAACTGAACATAATTATTTAAAGGTTGACTTTTTTTGTTTTAAAAACACTTTTCTTTTATTGGTCGGATGAAATATGCTAATTTTTTGAGATAGGAATTTTGGGTTTTCATGAGCTATATGCCAAAACCATCAATATTAAAACAATAAAAGGCTTGAACTACTTCAATCGTGTGTAATGAATCTAAAATATATGCAAGTCTAATGTTTATCAGTACATTACAGAAAATAATGAAGTTTATCACAATATGCTAATTTTTTGAGAAGATCCTGTATATACAGTAGTATGGAAAACAAAAAATTATGTTTTTGGCAAAAATTGCTTGCGCACAGACAATATCACTGGAGCAGTCTCTCAGTGAGCTATCACACAGCAAGTGTGAGCAACCTAAAATTGCTGCCATATGCATAGTGGAGGGGTGAGCAAAAGCTACCCTCTTCTGACTGGCTGCAAGGGTATCTACTGGGGTCTCTGTGATTGGTCCACAAGTCAAGTGCTGCCAGAACCTGAAAGCACGACTCGCAATTGAGTTTTCAAATACACGCGTAATTACCATCCGTAGTCTCGGTGATTACGCCTTACAATTACGATCTTGAAATGACCAAAACCGTAATTTCAAAACCCTCATAACAAGAATCTTTAGTACTAAGGGAAAGAGATCGATCGCTGAACCAAGCAGAACAGCTTACTTGTATCTGCCTTAGCAAAGAGCTTGGCAGAATGGTGTGGGACGGTTGCTCCAGCATGTGTCTCACGCTGTATAGTTCCTATCAGTATTAATAAGACAGAGGAAGGGAACACTCATTCTGTCACACTAGCGCAAAACTAAATAAAAGCATTTGCAGTAAAGCAATACTCTCAAAAATATTTTCTTTGTTTGACACAGAAGACTCTGGACTTAAAGTGGATCCGAGATGAACTTTTATACATTGCATAATTGTGTTCCTTACAGATAGGTTATAGGGCATTCCTCAAGCCAAATATTTTTTTGTTTGTTTTAATACTCTAATTCCCTATAAACTAAACACGCCCTGCCCACAGCTTCTCCAAAATGCCAAGGCACTCAGACCCATGTAGCAAGGGCTTATGGGAGCTTAGTCTGGGCAGGAGGAGATTACTAGCTAGAGATTTCAGAGGCAGGAGGGGAGGGGGGGGGGAATTTTCAAAGGCTGAGGTTTGGAGATTCAGTTGCAGATTACCTGTGTAATGATGACAAACAGAACATGGCCGCTCTCATTGTATCACTGGAATAAATCATCTTAAACTGTTGAAGCTGTATGCAGCCAGATTTGCTGTGTAAACTATCTAAACGTTTGATAAGATATTGTCACGATTGCTTCTGCTGTGTGTACTGCTGGCTGCAGTGGTATTGCAGCCCAAGCAGTTCTGATGTCATTACATGCATTTGCTTGCATAGTTTGGTTTGCACTCAAACTAGTTGCTGATTCCATCTGTAGTTGCTTTGCAGTTCTGGCCAGCTCAGGACTGAATAATTACTTTTCACCTGTGTGGGAATCTGCATGTCTGCTCCCATTGGATGACCTCAGTATAAAGGACTGCTTCCTGCAATGCTCCATGTGCTATCATAGTCTCAGTAGCACCAGCCTGTCTTGCTGTCACTTTGGCCCCAGATCGTGTTTCTAGTTCTAATGTTAGTTTGTGGACTGCACTGATCTCCTGCGTAGGAGTCAGTGAGTCCTTCTAGTTCCTGTTCCTGCTTATCAGTATTTGTTACTTTGCTGGTCTTGCATCATATATTGGTTCATCGCCGATGTATACGCATACTAGCGCGTTTGTTATTTTCCTTGTATTCGTGTTACATTAATACATCAGTGTCGCTGATATATACGTACTCGAACTGTTTATATCCTGTGTTCAGTCAGTCAGTTCTAGCACGTTTTGGTAGGTTGCGCGTATCGTGATCACCCGTGCTTAGTTAGTTCAGTCCTGTTCCTGTTACATTGTGTGGATTGCGCTCACTTCTGCGTAGAAGTAGCGAAACCTTCTGAGTCCTGTTCCTGTTTTCTTGTGTGGGTTGCGCTCACTTCTGCGTAGAAGTAGCGAATCCTTCTGAGTCCTATTTCTTGTATTGTTCCAGTTCCTACCTAGCGTTCCTTGCTTATGTTATATATCGGTTCATCGCCGATATATACATATGTTAGTCAGTCATTTGTAGCTTCATTGATAGCTGTAATTGTAATACACTAGGAATATCGTATCCATTGTATTTAAGTACTGTTTGTGGTTGCTCGGATCTCCGCCTGCTCTGTGCGCCACATCTCCTATGGGAGTCAGTCCTCTCCTCCGCTGCAACTGGGGATATCCTGGTTCCTTGTGCTTGCGTGTGTGTCTCCTTCACGTCAGGTTATGCATGTCGTGCTGACTGTGGAGAATATACCACCAAGCTTAACAGATATATAGACAAGATACTTGTTATAGTTAGTTTTTCATCTCGGATCCGCTTTAAGGCAGGTTGGAACTAAAGTACTCATGAAATGTCAATTAATTACGTGAATGTTGGGGATTTTACACTGAAACTACTCTTTTATTGGAAAAGCATAGATATTATTATTGTAATAGAGTCTCGATTATTTGGCACTGAGGGGGATTGGCTGATGCCGGATTAGTGTGCTTTCTGGTTGCTTGAGACTCAACGTTAAAAATAGGCCTAGTTAATACAGCACTATCTCCCACTCTAAATATATACCATAAACTCTGTATTATATATTAACATTAAAATACAGTAATTGAAAGCATATTAACCTTGGGGGAGCCGGGGAACCTAGTATTTAAAGGACAACTATCAAAGTTAACTAAAATTCTAAATGACACATATATTTTAAAGGGACTCCGAGCTCAAATGAAAATAGAAAATGGTACTCACCTGGGGCTTTCTGCAGCCCAGTGTAGGTCGGGACGTCCCATGCCGGCATCCTGGCTCTTCTCCCATCACTGTAACGATCGGTGTAACACAGAGAGGATCTGATTACCGGTGATCTGCAGTATCACCGAGAATGCAGATATATACCTGATTATTGATGATCTGCAGTATCACCGATAATCAGATATATCTCTAACCTCTGGACACCTGAGTAATATGAGTGTTTGGTGCAACTGTAATACTTTGAGGACCGCACCTGAAAGCCAGGTGCTAGAGCAATAAGGAGTATTGCTCTGCAGCAAGTTCCTTCCGTTGGTCTGACTCTCCGCAGGGAGGAGTCAGGCCAAGAGTGGGAAGGACAGAATGTGAGTGACACCAATGAGGGAGTGTCACTGATAGATCTGTGAACTATCTCTCAACAGGATAGATTGTTCTCGAGGTTGGGAAGGCCAGGTCGTTACCACACGGACAGATAAAGTACAGAGACGGGAGACAGATGCAGAATCCTAAGACAAGCCGAATTTGGCAACAGAGTATCAGAAAGACAAGGTACAAAATCAGAGATCAGAAGAATGGTCAGGAAAGTAGAAGGTCATAACAAATAATCAACAATTCCTAGACTAAGGTGTGAGCTCCTTGGTCATCAACACCTTGGAAACTGATCTAGAAAATAACACAGGTGATAACAGAATTTCCTAGACTAAGGTGTGAGTTCCTTGGTCATCAACACCTTGGAAACTGGTCTAGATAATAATACAGATGATAACAGAAATTCCTAGACTAAGGTGTGAGTTCCTTGGTCATCAACACCTTGGAAACTGGACTAGATAATAACACAGATACTGACAAGGTCTGAGTGCTACCACGTAGTGATCGCAACGCCAGACACCAGAGGAATGACCAGCACCCAGTATATATACACCAGCGCTCTCCTGCGCCTCCCCTAAGTGCTGGACCAATGAAAACTGAAAGAATTGTCAGCTGACCGGCCTGGTCAGCTGACACCCTTCTGGCTGTCATAAATGCTCTGCCTCTCCGCATGCGCTCGCGTCCTTCTGAACCTGTATGGACTATCAGTCTCAGCCACACCAGACATGTGTTGTAATGCCTCTGCTGTTTTGGATGCGGAATTCGCCGCACCGCTGTCTGAGCGTGCAGCGTTTTCTCCGCATTCAGCAGAACTGACAGAAGTAGACCTATGCGTGCTCCGTCAAGCCAGTGAATGCAGGTCTCTGCGCGCAAGCTGCCATGTTGAACGCGGAATCAGCCGCCTTACTCTGAGTACTTGCGGCGGCTTTTCCGCATTTTCTCACAATCACCTCCTCAGAAATGGCTGGCCGGCGGCAGCCGGGCGACACTGGCCCCGAGTGTCGGGCTCCTCTTCCTCAAACATCATGGCTGACGTCACCACGCCGGCAGCCTCGCATCATCATGGTGGCTGGTGTGACAGTACGGCGCATGTGCGGTTTACATGTGCAGTAACAAAAAACCTGGGATACAGGGACGCTGCAAACTGCTGGACGCAGCGACACTTCAGTTTTATTGTATAGGATATTTGTATAGTGCTTACATCTTTTACAGCACTTTAAAGAGTTTATAGTAATGCCACTAATTGTCATTCAGAGTAGCTCATAACCTAATCCTTGCCATAGTCATAGCCTAATTGAAGTATAGTCTATAGCCCATTTGGAGGATACAAACGAACGTATTACTATGTTTTGTGGTTGTAGAAGAAATCCGAGTACCTGGAGGAAACCTACACAATCATGAAGGAAACATATACCATATACTATTTTCCTCCATATAAGGCACGCTTTTTCTCATCCAAAAATGGGGAGAAAAATCCTTGCATTCTATACGGCAAGGGCTGGGAATCCACGACTTCTGAATGCCCGCCAATATGAACCTGCAACCCGCTGCTAAGTTGGGGATTCCCTGCCTGTGTGTGTGCCTGCTCCCCCGCGTGCCTCGCTCTCTCCCCGTGTCTCTGCAACCCCACCTTGCATCTTTGATCCCCCGTGTAAGTGTAGAAGTGTATTGGACAGCTGGCTTACCTACTCCATGCTCACGGGGATTGCAGACATCTGTCTCCTCCACGCGTCTGGCTCTAGTTAAAGCCTTGTACTGATTGTGTCATCAGTACAAGGCTTTCACTAGAGCCAGCCACGCGGAGGAGATGGATGTCTACAATCCCCGCGAGCATGGAATAGGTAAGCCAGCTGCCTGATACACTTCTACACTCCCATGGGGAGAGTGGAGATGCAAGTGGGGGTTGCAGACACATGGGGGAGAGAGCACCGCATGTAGGGTAGCTGGCACACATACTTTACACCGAAGGGGACACAGTAGGGACCGAAGGGGACACAGTAGGGACCGAAGGGGACACAGGAGGGACCGAAGGGGACACAGGAGGGACTGAAGGGGACACATAAGGGACACATGGGCACAGGAGAACACATAAGGGCAGGGATGCTCATCCGGATTTCGGATATCCGGGTAACCCGGATATACGAACATTTTTTTTTACACTATCTGGCCAGATCCGGATTCCGGATAGTCGGGCAGAAATCCGGATAGCTATCAGCGGATAGTTTGACGCCTGACCTGGATATCCGCAGATTTCTACCAGATATCCGAATCCGATTACTATTCGGTGGCAAAAAGGACCTCCTCCTCCTCTTCCTCCTCATCTTCCTCATCTTGTCTTCCAGGGATTTGTAGGCTGTCAAAAGCAAGCTCACATACATTGGCCAGGAATTGAACCCAGGTCAACTGCTTGGAAGGCAGCTATGCTCACCACTATACAACCAACAGTACTACATGCTAAAGCCAGCCTAGCATGTACCATTATGATATACCCAAGAGAAGAATGAGCTTGCTTATTTGCCTAATTTGCTAGATGAAAGCAGTGGGACACATGGTGATACTGCTTACAGGCTTCAATTCAAGACTTCAGAATCATAAAGATCATTCCCCCCCTGGATGATGCTGGTGTAACACACACAGCAAAGGACAGCAATTTGAAGTCTGGAAGATTCCAAGGAAAGGGTGGGAAGGGTGAAAAGCTAGGTGGCCATGCAACCATTCCTGCTAACCTAAAGCTTACTTGTGGCTTACTTGTGGCTTACAACACATTGGCTTAAGACTTTATGCTCCAGTATGGGGAAGCTTTGCTTTTTGCTGATTTTTTTTTTAAGTGTGGTGTCACAGTTCACTCATCTCTTCAACTACAAGAAAGGCCCAGGAGTAGTCTTAGCTACCGTAATATCTGTGTTATGGCAGGGCCCTTATTACACTTTCTCTTACAGAGCTATGGAAACCGTTTTGCCCATGCGATAAAGCGAGGTGCAACAATTAAATCATGCCTAGCAGAGAATGGTTTCAATCCATCAACCTCTAGGTTATGGGCCCAGCACACTTCCACTGAACCACTCTGCAGTCTGCTTACATTTGTATACAATCTTCAAGTTTAAGATGGGTACATTAGTTGAAATAGTTACACTACAATCTATGTTACAGCAAGGCCCTAATGACACTTTCTCTTAAGGGGCTATGGCCGCCGATTGGCCCATGTGGCAAAGCAAGGTGTAAAAAACAAAGTACACCTAGCAGAGGATGGTTTCAATCCATCAACCTCTGGGTTGATGGATAGAAATTTAGCAGCAACTGCATACACAGTCTCTGTGGCACAATCAGTTAGCACATTTGGCTGTTAATCGAAAAGTTGGTGGTTCAAGCCCACCCAGGGATGGCCTTGCCTTTTGTGTTCAACAGTTGTCCGAAGAGAACCCCCAGATAGCCATTTAGCAGCAACTGCATACACAGCCTCTGTGGCACAATCAGTTAGCACATTTGGCTGTTAATCAAAAGGTTGGTGGTTCAAGCCCACCCAGGGATGGCTTTGTGTTTTGTGAAGGGAACTAATGTACCCTTCTTAAACTTGAAGATTGTATACAAATGTAAACAGACTGCAGAGTGGCGCAGCGGAAGTGTGCTGGGCCCATAACCCAGAGGTTGATGGGTTGAACCCATCCTCTGCTAGGCATAATTTAATTTTTGCACCTCGCTTTATCGCGTGGGCAAAACGGTTTCCATAGCCCTGAGAAGAGAAAGTGTAATAAGGGCCCTGCCATAACATATATATTATGGTAGCTAAGACTACTCCTGGGCCTTTCTTGTAGTTGAAGAGATGAGTGAAATGGCTGGCTTCAGCCTGTAACGTTAGTTGACCTGGGTTCGATTCCCGGCCAATGGTGGTTTAGCGGTGAGCATAGCTGCCTTCCAAGCAGTTGACCTGGCTTCGATTCCTGGCCAATGTATTTGAGCTTGCTTTTGACAGCCTACAAATCCCTGGAAGACAAAATCAGAGAGACAGAGAGAGAGAGAGAAGGAGGAGGCGGAGGAGTTTTTAATGTTTAAAAGCTTTTTAAAAACATTTTAAAGGGCACTTCCGGTTTGTCTATCCGGATATCCGAATAGGTCGGATATCCGCGGACAAAAAAAATAAAAAATGTGTACCTTACATTTTGTTGAACAGCGAGGAGAACGCCAGCGCATACCACTAAGGCTGCATCTGAAATGACCACCAGCTCAGTGTGCAGCACCTAAATAGATTTTCTGCACACTTCACATTCAATTCAGATGCAAATCACATGCAAATCTGCTACTACTTATCATGCAAACAGGAAACTCAGGTGGAGGGTCTGGGTGCAGCTAACCTGATAGTTACATAGTTACAAAGTTAAGAAAAGGTGGGGGGGGGGAAGGCTGCGCATCCCTAAACACATGTTGCAATTGAATGGTTAATCGCACAGGCATAGACTAGTTTAATAAATGTTAGCACTTGTCTTGGATGCAGGGCATGCATTTTTAAGTCTGACAGAGGTGGTGTATGCCTGTGGGGGTCTAGCAAGTGACCTAACCTAAATTTAAAAACTTGGGAGCAGCTAATGTGTAACTTGCATTTTGTTGAACAGCGAGGAGAACGCCAGTGCATACCACTAAGGCTGCATCTGAAATGACCCCCCCCACCTTTTCTTAACTTTGTAACTATGTAACTATCAGGTTAGCTGCTCCCAGCCCCTCCTCCTGAGTTTCCTGTTTGCATGATAAGTAGTAGCAGATTTGCATATGATTGCCATCCGAATTGAATGTGAAGTGTGCAGAAAATCTATTTAGGTGCTGCACACTGAACTGGTGGTCATTTCAAATGCAGCCTTAGTGGTATGCGCTGACGTTCTCCTCGCTTACTTAAATGTAAGTTACACTTTTTTTTTTCTTAGCTGCTCCCAAGGTTTTAAATTTAGGTTAGGTCACTTGCCCGGAGGTTTGCCTCACTGTGGCGCAAGTGTCTAGTATAATATACTTTGCATGCAAACCATATATATTATTTTACCTGGATTTTGCCCTCTAAACCTAGGTGCATCTTATATTTCAGAGCGTCTTATACAGTGGAAAATACAGTAAGCTACATGCAAACAGAGATGGTCCAAACAGTTATCCAACAGACAGTTCCTGGCAAATTTCCACCGTTCGCGTTCTCCGTGAACTGCGAACATATGACCATATGTTCGCATCATCATGGAGCCAAACTATGACCCCTTACCTCACAGTCAGCAGACACATGGCAGCCAATCAGTTAGCACCCCCTCCTGGACCCCCACCCCCCTATCAAAAAGCAACTGTGGTGGCCATAGTGGATTCATGGCTGCTGACTGTTAGTGAGAGCAGGGTCAGACTTGCTGCAGATAGGTAGGGAAAGCATTAGCCAGGCCTGTGTTCTTGTTCCTCACTTGCTGTGAAAGCACCCCAAACCACCCTTTTGAGGACTCGCACATCCGTCTCCTTTGTTTTTGTGTGTGTGTGTGTGTGTGTGTGAGACACTCCACAGCCCACTGAAACCCAGAGCTGTGTGCACCCTACTGCTGTTGCTACATTAAGTTGCACACACAGTACCACTCCAGTGCATTATTATTTCACTGTATGCGGATAGTACTATTGCATTTCTCTGTGTTTGACACTCCACAGCCCACACCCAGAGCTATGTGCACACTACTGCTATTGTTGTTTCCTCATTAAGTTGCACGCACAGAACCACGCCAGTGCATTATTATTTCACTGTATTCTGATAGTACTATTGCCTTTCTGTGTGAGCAACACTACACAGCCCACTGACACCCAGCACTGTGCATAATGTGATTTCTAGAGATGGCTCGAACCTCAGATTTTGGGTTCGCGAACGCGAACTTCCGCAAAAGTCCTCGAACCGGCGAACCTGGCGAACCACAATAGACTTCAATGGGCAGGCAAACTTGAAAAACTACAAACACTGTTTCTGGCCACAAAAGTGATGGAAAAGATGTTTCAAAGGTCTAACACTTGGAGAGGGGAATGGCGGAGTGGGATACACGCCAGAAGTCCTGGGGAAAATTACGGATTTGACGTAAAGCAGGATTATTAATCCCTAAAGGACAGAAATCACATTGCATTCCTAAATTGGAGGCATAAAGTGCTTGAAAACATGTGTGTATACGTGTTATACATGGATCAGCAAGTAGTGTAAGTAGTGTACTTCTTCACGCTGACAGACCAAACTCACTGTGTAACGCAACACAAACAGCTGTTTGTGTAGTGATGGCCATGCTGGACTGGTGCGCATGATGGTGAGAGTGCAGGCGATGGCAGTTTTCAAGTCCATATGGCCGGGCTGAGGTAGCTCAATGACAGAACAGTGTGCAGTCACACAGATGCAGTGAAAGGTATGCACTGACTGGTATAATACAGTGTGCAGTCACACAGATTCAGTGAAAGGTATGCACTGACTGGTATAATACAGTGTGCAGTCACGCAGATGCAGTGAAAGGTATGCACTGACTGGTATAATACAGTGTGTAGTCACACAGATGCAGTGAAAGGTATGTACTGGCTGGTATAATATAGTGTGCAGTCACAGAGATGCAGTGAAAGGTATGCACTGACTGTAGAGATGGCTCGAACCTAGGATTTTAGGTTCACGAATCTCGAACGCAAAAGTTCGGGTTTGTGCGAACTTTGCGAACCGCAATACACTTCAATGGGCAGGCAAACGTTCAAAGCTTCAAACATTAATTCTGGCCAGAAAAGTGATGGAAAAGATGTTTCAAGGGGTCTAACACCTGGAGGGGGGCATGGCGGAGTGGGATACCCGCCAAAAGTCCCAGGGAAAAAAAATCAGGATTTGACACACAGCAGTGTTTTAATGGCAGAAATCACATTGCAATGCTAAGTTGGAGGCATAAAGTGCTTTAACCACCTGGCAGTATAAAAAAATCCGCTACATGGCTCGCTACAGGGCTCGCGACATGATAGCCGCTGCTCAGCGGCATCCCCCCGCCCTCTTCGAGCGCCTTCAGCGATCTCTGATCAGGAAATCCTGTTCAAAGAACGGGATTTCCTGGAGGGCTTCCCCCGTCGCCATGGCGACGGGGCGGGATGACGTCACCGACGTTGGGACGTCATTGGGAGTCCCGAACCACCCCTCAGCGCTGCCTGGCACTGATTGGGGGGGGGGGCGTGTGGCGCGACGAATAGCGGCGATCGGGCGCGGGGCGGCGGCGATCGGTGTGCTGACGCAGCTAGCAAAGTGCTAGCTGCGTGCAGCAAAAAAAAAAGTAAACAAATCGGCCCAGCAGGGCCGTAAAAAACCTGAAAACTTCCTGCGCGGCTTACCCCGAACTACGTTCGGGGTTACCGCCAAGGAGGTTAAAACATCTTGCATGTGTATACATCAATCAGGTAGTGTAATTAGTGTACTGCTTCACACTGACAGACCAAACTCACTGTGTAACGCACCGCACACAGCTGTTTATGTAGTGGCGAGAGTGCAGGCAATATCGTTTTTCTAGCCCATATGGTCACCGGGCTGAGGTAGCTCAATGACGGAACAACAGTGACTGTCCAGCTGATT
Organism: Hyperolius riggenbachi; assembly: GCF_040937935.1. NCBI lineage: Eukaryota > Metazoa > Chordata > Amphibia > Anura > Hyperoliidae > Hyperolius > Hyperolius riggenbachi. The sequence goes on along the minus strand of NC_090647.1, from coordinate 394,706,986 downwards.
GAATTTGGTCTGTCCACAATGAAGCAACAACCTAATTATCTTGGGTTTGCCCCCCAACACATTCATATAGCCAGCGCAGTCCTGGACCCTGTTGGTGGTGGCGGAGAAGGCAGTCAAGGGGCCTGCAGGCAGAGATGCTGTGTGGGGACCGAGTTAGTCGTGGGGCAGGCAGTCACACGGCGTGCAGGTAGAGATGCTATGTATGGGGACTGACTTAATCTTCGGGTGGGCAGTAGCCCTCCGGGATCCATGCCTCATTCATTTTGATAAAGGTGAGGTACTGAACACTTTTTTGACCTAGGCGACTTCTCTTCTCAGTGACACTGCCTCCAGCTGCGCTGAAGGTCCTTTCTGACAGGACGCTTCAGGCAGGGCAAACCAGAAGTTGGATGGCAAATTGTGACAGCTCTGGCCACAGGTCAAGCCTGCGCACCCAGTAGTTCAGGGATTCATCGCTGTTGTCTACATCCGCAGTTAAGGCCAGGTAGTCGGCTACCTGCCGGTCGAGGCATTGGTGGAGGGTGAATCCGGAAGGGCTAAGGCGAGGCGTTGGACTAAAGAATGTCCACATGTCCGACATCACCATGAGATTGCCAGAGTGTCCTGTCCTTGCCTGCGTGGACATGAGAGAAGAATTACTGGCAGTGGCACCTTCACTCCGTTGTGCTGTGACATCACCCTTAAACGCACTGTAAAGCATACTTGCCAGCTTGTGGTGCAAGTGCTGCATCCTTTCTGCCTTCTGGTGATTTGGTAACATCTCTGCCACTTTGTGCTTATACCGAGTGTCACGTACCTGGAGGTAAGGAGACCAATGTGCTGAGGGCAGCAGCCCCTGCGGCTTATCAACCAAAGGCCCTGAGCTGGGAACAGGTGCCTCTGATTAACACGGGGCAGGAGTGCTCGCAGATCCAGTCGTTGGAGCAAACAGGAACTGGAGACTCCCGCAGGACGGGTCTGGTACTGCAATGACCCGTACGCCAGAGACGGCGTTGCAACGCAGGTCCTGTAGCAGACTGGTAGAACAGCAGATCCTTGGACGGTCCGGGGGTCGGTAACAAAGCAGGTAGTCAGACAGGCAGGGTTCGGCAACAGAGCGGGTTATCAAACAGGCAAGGTTCGGCAGCAGAGCGGGTAGTCGTACAGAGCAGGGTTCGGCAACAGAGCGGGTTATCAGAAAGGCAAGGTTCAGCATGAAGTAAGGTCAGAGATCAGGCAGACAAAGTGTCACGTCACAGGAGCAAACTTGCTGCAATACCACAGCACAGAGGTCTGGGCTCTCCAGGCTTAAATAGGCCGTTTGGCGCGCACCGTGCAACGCGCGCACAACGTAGTGCGTCACGCGCACACGGAGCAGCGCGTCACGCGCGCATGCGCAAACGCGAACACGCGCATGCGCGATACACACGCGCACGTACGCGCAAGCGCACACATGCACAACAAGAAGAAGATGCATAAAACAGCCGTCTTTGCGCGCGCGTGTGCACAGCAATCATGCCCACGTCTTGCGGCGCCAACACTTTCGCCGCACAATGCTACACGCGCTGGAGAGCACCGACAGACCACCCTGCCGGGAGGCCCGCCGAGACCCCCCAGAACGACTGTCAGCATCCGCTTGTGCCAGCCGCCTCACCTGGGCAGGTAACTGACTGTGACAATGCCCCCCCCCCCCTTACGGGCAGCCTCCGGATGCCTCCTGGTCTTGGTTTATCAGGACACCTCTGATGGAACCGTCTCACCAAAGCAGGTGCATGAACAAAAGAGGTTGGTTCCCAGGTGTTGTCCTCGGCTCCATAGTTCTTCCATTTAATAAGATATTGTAACCGGCTACCCCTCCATCTGGAATTAAGAATATCTTCCACTTCATATTCTTCTTCTCCATTGACTATGTCTGGTGGAGGTGGTCCTCAATTCTGTCCAGGAAAGAGGTCCGGAAGTACTGGCTTTAACAGAGAAACGTGAAAGACAGGATGAATTCTGAGGTTGCTAGGTAATTTAAGTTCATAAGCTGATTGTCCAATTCTTCTTCTAATTTCAAAGGGCCCAATAAATTTAGGACCTAGCTTCTTCGATGGGCATGCAAGCCTCAAGTTCTTGGTTGATAGGTATACTTGGTCCCCCACTTCCAAGTTCACATCTCCCATCCTGTGACAATCAGCCTTTTTCTTAAAGTTCTCCTGAGCCTGAGTCATTGATTGCTGAAGAAGTTGATTATTCTGAGCCAACCACTTGGCCAATTCTTCTGCTGCAGGAACTGGGGATTCTTTCACTATACCAGGTAAGAATGAAGGATTATACACATAGTTGGCAAAGAATGGAGATTGCTTGGTGGACGCATGAACTGAATTGGTATAGGCAAATTCCGCGGATGGTAATAATTGAGCCCAATTATCCTGTGACCCTGAAATGAAGCATCTGAGATATTGTTCCAGTGTTTGATTAGTGCGTTCAGTTTGTCCGTTGGATTGTGGATGATATGCTGATGAAAAATGTAACCGGATATTGAGTATTTGACAGAGTGCTTTCCAAAACTGTGAAGTGAACTGAGTTCCCCTGTCTGATAAAATATCGTTAGGAACACCATGCAACCTTACAATCTCCTTGATGAATGTCATAGCAGTAATTCTTGCAGAAGGTAAGCTCATCATGGGAATAAAATGTGCCATCTTCGTTAATCGGTCTACCACTACAAAGATCGTGTTAGCCCCATCTGCATTTGGTAATTCTACAATAAAGTCCATTGATATTGAATACCATGGTCTAGGAGGAACAGGTAGTGGATTCAACAATCCCCATGGTTTGAGGTTCGACCCCTTGCTCCGGCTGCATACTTGGCATGACTTGTCATACTTTTCACAATCCTTCTGCAACGCAGGCCACCAGAATAAACGTTGGACTAATTCCTGTGTTTTTGCCACTCCAAAGTGACCGGTCATCTGATGGTCATGGCACAGTTTGAATATCTCCAACTGATACTTTTCCGGCACAAAAACCCTATCTTTGAAAAGCCACAACCCGTCTTTGGCTACCAACTGTGTCTTCATCTTGTCCGGTGGGTCTGCAGAATCTTGACGGAGCCGTTCTATTAACTCCGGTTGTATTAATAAAAAATTCTGATTGGAAAGAACAGTATCCATTACCTTTGGCATCTCTTCTTCAGGGAACATGCGAGACAACGCGTCCGGTTTAATGTTCTTTGAACCAGGGCGGTATGTGATATGGAAAGAGAACCTTGAAAAAAAAAAGTGCCCATCTGGCTTGTCTTGGGTTCAGTCTTTTTGCTGTCTTCAGATACTCTAGGTTTCTATGATCCGTGTAGATTAGGAAATCCTGAGAAGCCCCTTCCAGTAATTATCGCCATTCTTACAGAGCATATTTAATGGCTAACAACTACCTGTCTCCCACATCATAATTCCTTTCCGCATCCGATAATTTCCTGGAGAAAAAGGCTATGGGGTAGAGAATTGCTTTTTCACCCGATCTCTGCGATAACACTGCACCCACTGCTGAGTCTGAAGCGTCCACCTCCAAAGTGTATGGCAAGGCCGGGTCAGGGTGCTTGAGAATGGATGCAGACGTGAATAGTTCCTTTAGTTTCTCAAAGGCGCATTGAGCTTCCGCCGTCCATTTAAACGGAATCTTTTGTCGGGTCTGCCTCGTGATGGGTAAATTAATGGCGGAAAAGTTCCTAATAAATTTCCTGCAGAAATTTGCAAATCCTACAAATCTTTGTACTGCTTTTCTGTTGATTGGTGCTGGCCATTCAAGGATAGCTTGAACTTTCTGGGGATCCATGGTAAACCCTTCTGCTGAGATAATAAGTCCCAGGAACTGAATTGTATGTTGTTCAAATTCACACTTTTCAGCTTTGGCATAAAGGCTGTGATGTCTTAATCGCTCCAATACCTGACAAACTTGTTTTCTGTGTTCCTCCAAGGATGCTGAAAAAATCAGGATGTCATCCAGATATACTACTAGAAAATGATCAATAAACTCCCTGAGAACATCATTAATGAAATGCTGAAAGGTGGCTGGTGCATTGCAAAGTCCAAATGCCATGACTAGGTACTCAAAATGACCGTATTGTGACCTAAAGGCAGTCTTCCACTCATCCCCTTCTCTTATCCTCACTAGGTTATAGGCACCTCTCAGATCTAGTTTTCTAAAGATCTTGGCGTCTCTTAATTTCTGGAACAGTTCCGGCATAAGTGGTAAAGGGTACCTGTTTTTGATTGTAACCTTGTTCAATTCCCTCTAGTCAATACAAGGCCTGAGGGTTCCATCTTTTTTTTTGGCAAAGAAAATTCCTGCACCAGCAGAGGACTTGGAAGGTCGGATAAAGCCTTTCCTCACGTTTTCTTCAATGTACTCTCGTAATACTTCTTGCTCAGGTTCTGACAGGTGGAACATTCGACTAAAAGGAATTGCTGATCCAGGCAGTAAATCAATGGGACAATCGTATGGCCGGTGAGGAGGCAATACATCAGCTTTCTTTTTGTCAAATACATCAAGAAAAGTATGATACTGTTCCGGTATTGCTTCCTGTAAAGAAGATGTACAGAGAAGAGTACCCACTGATCTTGGTTGCTCCAGTATACAACTCTTGTCGCAATAGGTGGACGGGAAGGACACAGTGCCAGAAGACCAATCAATAGCAGGGTTATGGGCTTGCAGCCAGGGTAATCCTAGGATGACTGGATGGAGAGGTGAAGTAAGGAGGTCCAGCTTCAGTTGTTCCTGGTGTAATCCTTGGATTGTGGTAGCAAGAGGTAATGTCTCATAGACAACTGGACCAGAGCTCACTTCACTACCGTCGGCTAGATGAATTAAAAGGGGATTTTGTTTAAACTGCACAGGTATCCGATGATTAGTGGCAAACCTGATGTCCATAAAGCAGCTGCATGCACCTGAATCAATAATGGCTGATACTTCAAGGTTTCCTGCGGGTAACTGAAATGAGATAGGAACAGAGAAATGGTTAGTGGATGGCCGAATAATCTGGAGATTATATGTATGTGGGTTCTGCATGATTTGTTTCTTCTCACCAGGGGTGTGGATCGGGCAGGCATCTAAGAAGTGACCAGCTGAGCCACAATAGAAACAGAGATTCTCCTGGCGTCGTCTTTGTCTTTCTTCGGGGGAGAGAAGAGAACGAATAACCCCAATCTGCATAGGCTCTGGCTGATCTTGGTCTGTCACAGGAGCGGGGGCACCAACAGAGGAGGCAGGTATCCAATTGGGGCGTGGGCTGCGTTCACTGAATCTCTCCAGCTGTCGTTCCCGGAACCGTCTATCAATCTGAATTGCAGCGGTAATGAGTGTTTCTAAAGTAGTCGGAGCATCAGCACGCGATAGTTCATCTTTAATATAAGCTGACAGACCCTTCCGATATTGATATCTCAGGGCTGAATCATTCCAGTCGGTGTCGGCCGCCCACCCACGGAACTCCGCAGTGTACTCTTCCACCGACCGGCGGCTTTGGCGAAGATATCCCAAGGCGGTCTCAGCAGTAGCACTACGCTGTGGATCATCATATAGTACTGCCATAGCTGAAAACAGGGTCTCTGATGTTGCTAGGGATACATGTTCTTGATCCATAAGGTTGTGGGCCCAGGCTTGGGGTTCCCCTTGTAGTAGGGAGATGATTAATCCCACTTTTACCTCTTCGCAGTAATAAGTGCGAGGTTGCAGATTGAAGTAGAGCTGACATGAGTGACGGAAAGCTCGGAACTTTGTTCGGTCTCCAGAGAACCGATCTGGCATAACTACACGTGGTTCAGGAGGAGGTGGAAGAGGAGCTGCAGCAGGAGGTGCGAGAACCGGACTAGCGACGGGTGGAGGGGCGGTTACTGGAGCTTGGTTCCCAGTTGCAGACATCGCACCCACTCTTCCTTCCAGGTGTAAATGGCTAGCCTGTAGTTCTTTCATAGCATCAGTCAGGGCCGACATCTGTTCATACAAAGTGGTCAAAACCTTTTCTGCCTCAGCGGTCTCCATGTTATGGCTGTGGTATTCTGTCACGTACATGGAGGTAAGGAGACCAATGTGCTGAGGGCAGCAGCCCCTGCGGCTTATCAACCAAAGGCCCTGAGCTGGGAACAGGTGCCTCTGATTAACACAGGGCAGAAGTGCTCGCAGATCCAGTCATTGGAGCAAACAGGAACTGGAGACTCCCGCAGGACGGGTCTGGTACTGCAATGACCCGTACGCCAGAGACGGTGTTGCCACGCAGGTCCTGTAGCAGACTGGTAGAACAGCAGATCCTTGGATGGTCTGGGGTCGGTAACAAAGCAGGTAGTCAGACAGGCAGGGTTCGGCAACAGAGCGGGTTATCAGACAGGCAAGGTTCGGCAGCAGAGCGGGTAGTCGTACAGAGCAGGGTTCGGCAACAGAGCGGGTTATCAGACAGGCAAGGTTCAGCAGCAGAGCGGGTAGTCGTACAGAGCAGGGTTCGGCAACAGAGCGGGTTATCAGACAGGCAAGGTTCAGCATGAAGTAAGGTCAGAGATCAGGCAGACAAAGTGTCACGTCACAAGAGCAAAAATCAATTAACCCTTCGCACACTCACATGCAAATGTTCAAACAAATGCATTCACAGATTTACTCATCCAGGCACAACTGTTATCCCTACAGCTAAATTAAAAGCCAGGGTTTTAGTTCACAGAAGAATGCATTCTTATGCTTAGTCACCTATACTGCGCAGAAGTACCCAGGTAAACATAGGTGTCCTAACTCTGGCCCTGTAACATGCATAGTGCAGACATGCAAACACATTCATTGCATCAAACCTATCAATGGATTAGGAGCACACATCCTAACTTCCTCTCCTGGGAAAGACAGTGCATCTTACCAATCGCACAAGGGAGCTAACTTTATGTGTCCATGTGCACCATGCGCATACACCAGCATAAGCTGTCTGCATGCTGACAAACATACAGGGGAAGGGGGGAGTGCACCGAATTAGACCCTAGCCACAGGGGTCAATGATAAGAATAAACATACATATATCCAGGCACATCGCCTCTAGTTAGGACATTAAATACATTTTTAGGGAAAGGGAGGTGCTGAAGGGGATGTGGCTAGAAACAGCAAAAATCAATTAACCCTTCGCACACTCACATGCAAATGTTCAAACAAATGCATTCACAGATTTACTCATCCAGGCACAACTGTTATCCCTACAGCTAAATTAAAAGCCAGGGTTTTAGTTCACAGAAGAATGCATTCTTATGCTTAGTCACCTATACTGCGCAGAAGTACCCAGGTAAACATAGGTGTCCTAACTCTGGCCCTGTAACATGCATAGTGCAGACATGCAAACACATTCATTGCATCAAACCTATCAATGGATTAGGAGCACACATCCTAACTTCCTCTCCTGGGAAAGACAGTGCATCTTACCAATCGCACAAGGGAGCTAACTTTATGTGTCCATGTGCACCATGCGCATACACCAGCATAAGCTGTCTGCATGCTGACAAACATACAGGGGAAGGGGGGAGTGCACCGAATTAGACCCTAGCCACAGGGGTCAATGATAAGAATAAACATACATATATCCAGGCACATCGCCTCTAGTTAGGACATTAAATACATTTTTAGGGAAAGGGAGGTGCTGAAGGGGGTGTGGCTAGAAACAGCAAAAATCAATTAACCCTTCGCACACTCACATGCAAATGTTCAAACAAATGCATTCACAGATTTACTCATCCAGGCACAACTGTTATCCCTACAGCTAAATTAAAAGCCAGGGTTTTAGTTCACAGAAGAATGCATTCTTATGCTTAGTCACCTATACTGCGCAGAAGTACCCAGGTAAACATAGGTGTCCTAACTCTGGCCCTGTAACATGCATAGTGCAGACATGCAAACACATTCATTGCATCAAACCTATCAATGGATTAGGAGCACACATCCTAACTTCCTCTCCTGGGAAAGACAGTGCATCTTACCAATCGCACAAGGGAGCTAACTTTATGTGTCCATGTGCACCATGCGCATACACCAGCATAAGCTGTCTGCATGCTGACAAACATACAGGGGAAGGGGGGAGTGCACCGAATTAGACCCTAGCCACAGGGGTCAATGATAAGAATAAACATACATATATCCAGGCACATCGCCTCTAGTTAGGACATTAAATACATTTTTAGGGAAAGGGAGGTGCTGAAGGGGATGTGGCTAGAAACAGCAAAAATCAATTAACCCTTCGCACACTCACATGCAAATGTTCAAACAAATGCATTCACAGATTTACTCATCCAGGCACAACTGTTATCCCTACAGCTAAATTAAAAGCCAGGGTTTTAGTTCACAGAAGAATGCATTCTTATGCTTAGTCACCTATACTGCGCAGAAGTACCCAGGTAAACATAGGTGTCCTAACTCTGGCCCTGTAACATGCATAGTGCAGACATGCAAACACATTCATTGCATCAAACCTATCAATGGATTAGGAGCACACATCCTAACTTCCTCTCCTGGGAAAGACAGTGCATCTTACCAATCGCACAAGGGAGCTAACTTTATGTGTCCATGTGCACCATGCGCATACACCAGCATAAGCTGTCTGCATGCTGACAAACATACAGGGGAAGGGGGGAGTGCACCGAATTAGACCCTAGCCACAGGGGTCAATGATAAGAATAAACATACATATATCCAGGCACATCGCCTCTAGTTAGGACATTAAATACATTTTTAGGGAAAGGGAGGTGCTGAAGGGGGTGTGGCTAGAAACAGCAAAAATCAATTAACCCTTCGCACACTCACATGCAAATGTTCAAACAAATGCATTCACAGATTTACTCATCCAGGCACAACTGTTATCCCTACAGCTAAATTAAAAGCCAGGGTTTTAGTTCACAGAAGAATGCATTCTTATGCTTAGTCACCTATACTGCGCAGAAGTACCCAGGTAAACATAGGTGTCCTAACTCTGGCCCTGTAACATGCATAGTGCAGACATGCAAACACATTCATTGCATCAAACCTATCAATGGATTAGGAGCACACATCCTAACTTCCTCTCCTGGGAAAGACAGTGCATCTTACCAATCGCACAAGGGAGCTAACTTTATGTGTCCATGTGCACCATGCGCATACACCAGCATAAGCTGTCTGCATGCTGACAAACATACAGGGGAAGGGGGGAGTGCACCGAATTAGACCCTAGCCACAGGGGTCAATGATAAGAATAAACATACATATATCCAGGCACATCGCCTCTAGTTAGGACATTAAATACATTTTTAGGGAAAGGGAGGTGCTGAAGGGGGTGTGGCTAGAAACAGCAAAAATCAATTAACCCTTCGCACACTCACATGCAAATGTTAAAACAAATGCATTCACAGATTTACTCATCCAGGCACAACTGTTATCCCTACAGCTAAATTAAAAGCCAGGGTTTTAGTTCACAGAAGAATGCATTCTTATGCTTAGTCACCTATACTGCGCAGAAGTACCCAGGTAAACATAGGTGTCCTAACTCTGGCCCTGTAACATGCATAGTGCAGACATGCAAACACATTCATTGCATCAAACCTATCAATGGATTAGGAGCACACATCCTAACTTCCTCTCCTGGGAAAGACAGTGCATCTTACCAATCGCACAAGGGAGCTAACTTTATGTGTCCATGTGCACCATGCGCATACACCAGCATAAGCTGCCTGCATGCTGACAAACATACAGGGGAAGGGGGGAGTGCACCGAATTAGACCCTAGCCACAGGGGTCAATGATAAGAATAAACATACATATATCCAGGCACATCGCCTCTAGTTAGGACATTAAATACATTTTTAGGGAAAGGGAGGTGCTGAAGGGGGTGTGGCTAGAAACAGCAAAAATCAATTAACCCTTCGCACACTCACATGCAAATGTTCAAACAAATGCATTCACAGATTTACTCATCCAGGCACAACTGTTATCCCTACAGCTAAATTAAAAGCCAGGGTTTTAGTTCACAGAAGAATGCATTCTTATGCTTAGTCACCTATACTGCGCAGAAGTACCCAGGTAAACATAGGTGTCCTAACTCTGGCCCTGTAACATGCATAGTGCAGACATGCAAACACATTCATTGCATCAAACCTATCAATGGATTAGGAGCACACATCCTAACTTCCTCTCCTGGGAAAGACAGTGCATCTTACCAATCGCACAAGGGAGCTAACTTTATGTGTCCATGTGCACCATGCGCATACACCAGCATAAGCTGTCTGCATGCTGACAAACATACAGGGGAAGGGGGGAGTGCACCGAATTAGACCCTAGCCACAGGGGTCAATGATAAGAATAAACATACATATATCCAGGCACATCGCCTCTAGTTAGGACATTAAATACATTTTTAGGGAAAGGGAGGTGCTGAAGGGGGTGTGGCTAGAAACAGCAAAAATCAACTAACCCTTCGCACACTCACATGCAAATGTTCAAACAAATGCATTCACAGATTTACTCATCCAGGCACAACTGTTATCCCTACAGCTAAATTAAAAGCCAGGGTTTTAGTTCACAGAAGAATGCATTCTTATGCTTAGTCACCTATACTGCGCAGAAGTACCCAGGTAAACATAGGTGTCCTAACTCTGGCCCTGTAACATGCATAGTGCAGACATGCAAACACATTCATTGCATCAAACCTATCAATGGATTAGGAGCACACATCCTAACTTCCTCTCCTGGGAAAGACAGTGCATCTTACCAATCGCACAAGGGAGCTAACTTTATGTGTCCATGTGCACCATGCGCATACATAGTTACATAGTTACATAGTTACATAGTTATTTTGGTTGAAAAAAGACATACGTCCTTCGAGTTCAACCAGTATAAAGTACAACACCAGCCTGCTCCCTCACATATCCCTGTTGATCCAGAGGAAGGCGAAAAAACCCTTACAAGGCATGGTCCAATTAGCCCCTAAAGGGAAAAATTCCTTCCCGACTCCAGATGGCAATCAGATAAAATCCCTGGATCAACATCATTAGGCAAGTAATTGTAGCCATGGATGTCTTTCAACGCAAGGAAAGCATCTAAGCCCCCTTTAAATGCAGGTATAGAGTTTGCCATAACGACTTCCTGTGGCAATGCATTCCACATCTTAATCACTCTTACTGTAAAGAACCCTTTCCTAAATAAATGGTTAAAACGTTTTTCCTCCATGCGCAGATCATAGTTACATAGTTACATAGTTACTTTGGTTGAAAAAAGACATACGTCCATCGAGTTCAACCAGTACAAAGTACAACTCCAGCCTGCTCCCTCACATATCCCTGTTGATCATAAAATCCCTGGATTAACATCATTGGCATTACCTAGTAATTGTAGCCATGGATGTCATTCAACGCAAGGAAAGCATCTAAGCCCCCTTTAAATGCAGGTATAGAGTTTGCCATAACGACTTCCTGTGGCAATGCATTCCACATCTTAATCACTCTTACTGTAAAGAACCCTTTCCTAAATAAATGGCTAAAACGTTTTTCCTCCATGCGCAGATCATGTCCTCTAGTCCTTTGAGAAGGCCTAGGGATAAAAAGCTCATCCGCCAAGCTATTATATTGCCCTCTGATGTATTTATACATGTTAATTAGATCCCCTCTAAGGCGTCTTTTCTCTAGACTAAATAAACCCAGTTTATCTAACCTTTCTTGGTAAGTGAGACCTTCCATCCCACGTATCAATTTTGTTGCTCGTCTCTGCACCTGCTCTAAAACTGCAATATCTTTTTTGTAATGTGGTGCCCAGAACTGAATTCCATATTCCAGATGTGGCCTTACTAGAGAGTTAAACAGGGGCAATATTATGCTAGCATCTCGAGTTTTTATTTCCCTTTTAATGCATCCCAAAATTTTGTTAGCTTTAGCTGCAGCGGCTTGGCATTGAGTACGATTATTTAACTTGTTGTCGATGAGTACTCCTAAGTCCTTCTCCAAGTTTGATGTCCCCAACTGTATCCCATTTATTTTGTATGGTGTTAGACCATTGGTACGACCAAAATGCATGACTTTACATTTGTCAACATTGAATTTCATCTGCCATGTATGTGCCCATATAGCCATCCTATCCAGATCCTGTTGCAATATAACACTATCTTCCTGAGAGTTGATGATTCTGCACAATTTTGTATCATCTGCAAAAATAGCAACATTGCTCACTACTGTATCCACTAGGTCATTAATAAATAAATTGAAGAGCACTGGACCCAGTACAGACCCCTGTGGGACCCCACTGCTAACAGTCTCCCATTTTGAGTACGATCCATTGACCACAACTCTTTGTTTTCTGTCCATTAGCCAGTTCCCTATCCAAGCACACAGACTCTTCCCCAGTCCTTGCATCCTCATCTTTTGCACCAGACTTTTGTGGGGAACAGTGTCGAATGCCTTAGCAAAGTCTAAGTATATCACATCTACAGCATTCCCAATATCCATATTAGCATTCACTACCTCATAAAAGCTGAGCATGTTAGTCAAACAGGACCTGTCTTTAGTAAACCCATGTTGATGCTGAGAAATGAGATTATTTTCTACTATGAAGTCATGTATAGTATCTCTTAGTAACCCCTCAAATAGTTTGCATACAACTGATGTTAAACTTACAGGTCTATAATTTCCTGGATCAGATTTTTTGCCCTTCTTAAATAATGGGAAAACGTGGGCTGTACGCCAATCCACTGGGACTCTGCCAGTTGCAAGAGAGTCACAAAAGATAAGATAAAGGGGTTTATCTATAACTGAACTTAATTCCCTTAGGACCCGAGGATGCATGCCATCCGGGCCAGGTGCCTTGTCTATTTTTAATTTATTTAGTCTTGCCTTTACTTCTTCCTGCGTTAAGTATTTAATATTACAGTTAGAAGATTGAGACTCTTCCGCCTCTGTAGTTTGCAACAGTGCTGTTTCTTTTGTGAAGACAGAAGCAAAGAAAGCATTTAATAACTCTGCCTTACCTTGGTCATCCACCATTGAGTTCCCATCCTCATCCTTTAGGAGTCCTATACAGTCAACCTTTCTTTTTTTAGAGTTAATGTACTTGTAAAACTTTTTTGGGTTAGATTTGATATCCTTAGCGATTTGTTTTTCAGCTTCAATCTTTGCCTGCCTAATTTCTTTTTTACAATTTTTATTGCACTCCTTATAATTGCTTAGTGCAGCCTTGGTCCCCTCCTGTTTTAAGACCTTATAGGCATTCTTTTTCCTCTTCATTTTATCTTTAACCTTTCTATTCATCCATAGAGGCCTTTTTTTATTCCTAGACATTTTGTTTCCATATGGGATATACATACTACAGTATTGATTGAGTATAAGTTTAAAAGCTTACACCAGCATAAGCTGTCTGCATGCTGACAAACATACAGGGGAAGGGGGGAGTGCACCGAATTAGACCCTAGCCACAGGGGTCAATGATAAGAATAAACATACATATATCCAGGCACATCGCCTCTAGTTAGGACATTAAATACATTTTTAGGGAAAGGGAGGTGCTGAAGGGGGTGTGGCTAGAAACAGCAAAAATCAATTAACCCTTCGCACACTCACATGCAAATGTTCAAACAAATGCATTCACAGATTTACTCATCCAGGCACAACTGTTATCCATACAGCTAAATTAAAAGCCAGGGTTTTAGTTCACAGAAGAATGCATTCTTATGCTTAGTCACCTATACTGCGCAGAAGTACCCAGGTAAACATAGGTGTCCTAACTCTGGCCCTGTAACATGCATAGTGCAGACATGCAAACACATTCATTGCATCAAACCTATCAATGGATTAGGAGCACACATCCTAACTTCCTCTCCTGGGAAAGACAGTGCATCTTACCAATCGCACAAGGGAGCTAACTTTATGTGTCCATGTGCACCATGCGCATACACCAGCATAAGCTGTCTGCATGCTGACAAACATACAGGGGAAGAGGGGAGTGCACCGAATTAGACCCTAGCCACAGGGGTCAATGATAAGAATAAACATACATATATCCAGGCACATCGCCTCTAGTTAGGACATTAAATACATTGGACACATAAAGTTAGCTCCCTTGTGCGATTGGTAAGATGCACTGTCTTTCCCAGGAGAGGAAGTTAGGATGTGTGCTCCTAATCCATTGATAGGTTTGATGCAATGAATGTGTTTGCATGTCTGCACTATGCATGTTACAGGGCCAGAGTTAGGACACCTATGTTTACCTGGGTACTTCTGCGCAGTATAGGTGACTAAGCATAAGAATGCATTATTCTGTGAACTAAAACCCTGGCTTTTAATTTAGCTGTAGGGATAACAGTTGTGCCTGGATGAGTAAATCTGTGAATGCATTTGTTTGAACATTTGCATGTGAGTGTGCGAAGGGTTAATTGATTTTTGCTGTTTCTAGCCACACCCCCTTCAGCACCTCCCTTTCCCTAAAAATGTATTTCATGTCCTAACTAGAGGCGATGTGCCTGGATATATGTATGTTTATTCTTATCATTGACCCCTGTGGCTAGGGTCTAATTCGGTGCACTCCCCCCTTCCCCTGTATGTTTGTCAGCATGCAGACAGCTTATGCTGGTGTATGCGCATGGTGCACATGGACACATAAAGTTAGCTCCCTTGTGCGATTGGTAAGATGCACTGTCTTTCCCAGGAGAGGAAGTTAGGATGTGTGCTCCTAATCCATTGATAGGTTTGATGCAATGAATGTGTTTGCATGTCTGCACTATGCATGTTACAGGGCCAGAGTTAGGACACCTATGTTTACCTGGGTACTTCTGCGCAGTATAGGTGACTAAGCATAAGAATGCATTCTTCTGTGAACTAAAACCCTGGCTTTTAATTTAGCTGTAGGGATAACAGTTGTGCCTGGATGAGTAAATCTGTGAATGCATTTGTTTGAACATTTGCATGTGAGTGTGCGAAGGGTTAGTTGATTTTTGCTGTTTCTAGCCACACCCCCTTCAGCACCTCCCTTTCCCTAAAAATGTATTTAATGTCCTAACTAGAGGCGATGTGCCTGGATATATGTATGTTTACGTCACAAGAGCAAACTCGCTGCAATACCACAGCACAGAGGTCTGGGCTCTCCAGGCTTAAATAGGCCGTTTGGCGCGCACAACGCACGCACAACGTAGTGCGTCACACGCACACGGAGCAGCGCGTCACGCTGACACGCGCATGCGCGATACACATTCGCACGTACGTGCACACACGCACAACAAGAAGAAGATGCATAAAACAGCCGTCTTTGCGTGCACAGCAATCATGCCCACGCCTTGCGGCGCCAACACTTTCACCACACAACGCTACACGCGCTGGAGAGCACCGACAGACCACCCTGCCGGGAGGCCCGCCGAGACCCCCCAGAACGACTGCCAGCATCCGCATGTGCCAGCCGCCTCACCTGGACAGGTAACTGACCGTGACACCGAGGGTCTAGTAGTGTTTCCACCCAGTACAGGTTATTCCCTTGAGTTTTTTTATACGGGGGTCACTCAACAGGCTGGACAGCATGTAACCCACCACCTGCACAAATTTGGATGCCGACGTACTATCCATCTCCTCTTGCTCTTCCTCAGTGATGTCTAACTAGGGGGAATGCGTTACTGGAACTGATCATTTCTAATAGACCAGATAATGTATCAAATGTGCAGGTTCAAGAACATTTGAGAAATAGTGATCACAACATGATAATGTTTGATCTGGTGACTGATAGGCCACGGGGCAGCGGGACCACTAAAACTATGAATTTTAGAAAAGCAAAGTTCAATCAAATTAGGCAGGCACTAAGTTTGGTGAACTGGGATAATGTACTACAAGGGGAGGACACTGAAGGGAAATGGCAAGCTTTTAAACTTATTCTCAATCAATATTGTAGTATGTATATCCCATATGGAAACAAAATGTCTAGGAATAAAAAAAAGGCCTCTATGGATGAATAAAAAGGTTAGGGATAAAATGAAGAGGAAAAGGAATGCCTATAAGGTCCTAAAACAGGAGGGGACCGAGGCTGCACTAAGCAATTATAAGGAGTGCAATAAAAATTGTAAAGAAAAAAATTAGGCTGGCAAAGATCGAAGCTGAAAATCAAATCGCTAGGGATATCAAATCTAACCCAAAAAAGTTTTACAAGTACATCAACTCTAAAAAAAGAAAGGTTGACTGTATAGGACTCCTAAAGGATGAGGGTGGGAACTCAATGGTGGATGACCAAGGTAAGGCAGAGTTATTAAATGCTTTCTTTGCTTCTGTCTTCACAAAGGAAACAGCACTGTTGCAAATTACAGAGGCAGAAGAGTCTCAATCTTCTAACTGTAATATTAAATACTAAACGCAGGAAGAAGTAAAGGCAAGACTAAATAAATTAAAAATAGACAAGGCACCTGGCCCGGATGGCATGCATCCTCGGGTCCTAAGGGAATTAGGGCCTGTTCAGACTATCTACGTATGAAGAATGCGTTTAAAATCAAAGAAACGCAAGTTGAAAAACGCATGCGTTTTTCTTGCGTTCTAATGCGTATTCTATTGCGTTTTGCACACACACGTGACCCAGGGGGGAAAAAAAGAATTATGGGAACCGCAGAGGAAAACGGACGCTAAAAACGCGTTTTTGATACGCGTCCATAGACTTTCATTGCGTCCGTTTCTATGCGTGACGCACAGAACTGCGTGCAGCAATGCGGATGAGAAACGTATGCGTCTCATACGCATACATGTGAACTAGCCCATTCAAAAGCATTAGGAGCCGTTTCTATGCGTTTTTGGTACCCAGACACGTTCCCTGAAAACGTCTAGGAACGCGCATAATCTGAACAGGCCCTTAAGTTCAGTTATAGCTAAGCCCCTTTATCTTATCTTTTGTGACTCTCTTGCAACTGGCAGAGTCCCAGTGGATCGGCGTACAGCCCACGTTTTACCATTATTTAAGAAGGGCAAAAAATCTGATCCAGGAAATTATAGACCTGTAAGCTTAACATCAGTTGTATGCAAACTATTTAAGGGGTTACTAAGAGATACTATACATGACTTCATAGTAGAAAATAATCTTATTTCTCAGCATCAACATGGGTTTACTAAAGACAGGTCCTGTTTGACTAACATGCTCAGCTGTTATGAGGTAGTGAATGCTAATATGGATATTGGGAATGCTGTAGATGTGATATACTTGAACTTTGCAAAGGCCTTCGACACTGTTCCCCACAGAAGTCTGGTGCAAAAGTTGAGGATGCAAGGACTGGGGAAGAGTTTGTGTGCATGGATAGGGAACTGGCTAATGGACAGAAAACAAAGAGTTGTGGTCAATGGATCGTACTCAAAATGGCAGACTGTTAGCAGTGGGGTCCCACAGGGGTCTGTACTGGGTCCAGTGCTCTTCAATTTATTTACTAATGACCTAGTAGATGCAGTAGTGAGCAATGTTGCTA
Source organism: Hyperolius riggenbachi (assembly GCF_040937935.1). Taxonomy (NCBI): domain Eukaryota; kingdom Metazoa; phylum Chordata; class Amphibia; order Anura; family Hyperoliidae; genus Hyperolius; species Hyperolius riggenbachi. Next base: position 394,689,589 of record NC_090647.1, on the reverse strand, counting down.
TTTTTGCAGATGATACAAAATTGTGCAGAATCATCAACTCTCAGGAAGATAGTGTCATATTGCAACAGGATCTGGATAGGATGGCTATATGGGCACATACATGGCAGATGAAGTTCAATGTTGACATATGTAAAGTCATGCATTTTGGTCGTACCAATGGTCTAGCACCATACAAAATAAATGGGATACAGTTGGGGACATCAAACTTGGAGAAGGACTTAGGAGTACTCATCGACAACAAGTTAAATAATTGTACTCAATGCCAAGCCGCTGCAGCTAAAGCGAACAAAATTTTGGGATGCATTGAAAGGGAAATGAAAATTCGAGATGCTAGCATAATATTGCCCCTGTTTAACTCTCTAGTAAGGCCACATCTGGAATATGGAATTCAGTTCTGGGCACCACATTACAAAAAAGATATTGCAGTTTTAGAGCAGGTGCAGAGACGAGCTACAAAATTGATACGTGGGATGGAAGGTCTCGCTTACCAAGGAAGGTTAGATAAACTGGGTTTATTTAGTCTAGAGAAAAGACGCCTTAGAGGAGATCTAATTAACATGTATAAATACATCAGAGGGCAATATAATAGCTTGGCGGATGAGCTTTTTGTCCCTAGGCCTTCTCAAAGGACTAGAGGACATGATCTGCGCATGGAGGAAAAACGTTTTAGCCATTTATTTAGGAAAGGGTTCTTTACAGTAAGAGTGATTAAGATGTGGAATGCATTGCCACAGGAAGTCGTTATGGCAAACTCTATACCTGCATTTAAAGGGGGCTTAGATGCCTTCCTTGCGTTGAAAGACATCCATGGCTACAATTACTAGGTTATGCCTAATGATGTTGATCCAGGGATTTTATCTGATTGCCATCTGGAGCCAGGAAGGAATTTTTCCCTTTTGGGGCTAATTGGACCATGCCTTGTGGGGTTTTTTTGCCTTCCTCTGGATCAACAGGGGTATGTGGGGGACGGGCTGGAGTTGTACTTTGTACTGGTTGAACTCGATGGACGTATGTCTTTTTTCAACCAAAATAACTATGTAACTATGTAACTATGTCAGGTAAGTTCTCCTCCCCCCCCCCCCCCAGCCATGAACAGTACCACGGGAAAGTTGAGCAGCACAAGCCCCCTGCGACGCCTGCTGCAGTTGTTTTTCCGCCTCCTCCTCAAAAAAACCACCTTCCTCATCTGACTCCTCTTCCCCACACGACTCTTCCTCCTCCTCCCCCCTCCTCTGTACTGCCGCAGGTGTTGAGGAAACATCTAGTTCTGCTGATAATTGTTCCCACAACTCTTCCTCCTGTTCCAGTTTACACTTCTCCACAGCTTGAGCCACTACTCTATGCACGGCACGCTGCAGGATGAAAGCATATGGGACCAAGTCGCTGATGGCGCCTTCACTGCGACTCACCATGTTTGTCACCTCCTCAAAGGGCCGCATGAGCCTGCAGGCATTTCGCATGAGTGTCCAGTACTTTGACCAGAACAACCCCAGCTCCCCAGAGCATGACCTTTCACTGTAGTTGTACAGATACTGGTTGATGGCTTTCTCCTGTTGTAGCAGGCGGTCAAACATCAGGAGCATTGAATTCCAGCGAGTTGAGCTATCGCTAATCAAGCGCCTCACCGGCAAGTTGTTTCTCTTCTGAATATCGGCCAGGCGTGCCATGGCCCTGTAGGATCACCTGAAATGCCCACACACCTTCCTGGACTGCTTCAAGACCTCTTGTAAGCCTGGGTACTTAAATACAAATCTTTGTATTATTAGATTCAGCACATGTGCCATGCAGGGTACATGTGTCAACTTTCCCAAACTCAAAGCAGAAATGAGATTGCTGCCCTTGTCACACACCATGTTGCCGATCTCCAGTTGGTGTGGGGTCAGCCACTGATCCACCTGTTTGTTCAGGGCAGCCCGGAGAGCTGCTCCAGTGTGACTCTCGGCTTTGAGGCAAGACATGTCTAAGATGGCATGACACCCTCGTACCTGGCATGCAGCATAGGCCCTGGGGAGCTGGGGCTGTGTAGCTGGAGAGGAGATCGCAGCTCCAGTAGAGTTGAACTGCCACTCAGCCAAGGAGGAGGAGGAGGACGACAGCAAAGAGGATGTAGCATTAGAAGGAGAAGGAGAGGAGGTGGCAGCAAGCCGTGGAGGTGTCAAAACTAGGTCCGCTGCACAGCCACGTACTCCCTGCTTGCCAGCGGTCACCAGGTTGACCCAATAGGCTGTATAAGTAATGTACCTGCCCTGACTATGCTTTGCAGACCAGGCATCCGTGGTCAGATGGACCCTTGACCAAACACTGTGTGCCAGAGATGACACCACTTGCCTTTCAACTTCATGGTACAGTTTGGGTATCGCCTTTTTTGAGATATAATTGTGGCCTGGTATCTTCCACTGCTGTGTCCCAATGGCCACAATTTTCGGAAGGCCTCAGAGTCCACCAGCTGGTATGGTAACAGCTGGCGAGCTAACAGTTCCGCCAAGCCAGCTGTCATACACCGGACAAGGGGGTGACTGACAGACATTGGCTTCTTCCGCTCAAAGATTTCCTTCACGGAGAGGAGCAGGAACCGCTCAAGGTGAGAGGCGGAGTGGAGGAGGGTGGCTGTGAAAGTGCAAGGGAGAAAGTGGCTGAAGATAATGCACCTGAAGGAGGAAGAGGAGAAGGAGGCTTTGCTTTTGTGTTCTGCTTTTGCTCAGGTGGCCTTCCCATTGCAGTTTGTGTTTTTTCGTCATGTGCCTTCGTAACGCAGTTGTCACTACGTGGGTCTTGGCCTTTCCACAGCTCAATGTTTGCTGGCAGAGAGTACAGATGGCATTGCTCTCATCTGGGGCAGACACACAAAAAAATGTCCACACCGCTGAGCCCTAGGATGATGGCACTTTTGTGTCGGCGTCAGCAGCTGACGTTGAAGGGCATGTTGGCTGGCTGTCCATAGGTGGCGATACATGCCGCCGGACACTGCCACGAGCTGTTTCTAATGACGAGCTCCCCCTGCTTCTTTCAACAACTCGTCTCCTCCTACTCCTCTCTGATTCCCCCTCTGAACTGTCCCCCTGGTCATCATGTCTATTAGGATCCCAAGTGACATCCATTTTAGTATCATCATCATCGTCATGATCATAATCATCCTCCACAGCTTCACTTGTATCAGACACCTCATAAACTGCACCAACAGCAGGTAGTTCATCATCACACCTTACGTCCATAGTGACGCCTAACTCAGACATATGAGGTGGTGTAACTTGCTTAGCTCCTTCATCTTGTTAAAACAATAATGGCCGTGAATCAGTTAATTCCCCACGGAATAACCCCTGCGAAGTGTAAAATGGAGCGGATGTGGTGCTTGTAGCAGCGCTTGTGGCTGCGGAAAATGAGGTGTTCTGTGTTAAATAGTCAACTACGTCCTGACAATCTTGGGAGTTGATGGCATGTGCCTTCTTCTAAGCACTGTACTTTGGTCCAGGGCCACACAAAATCAGGTCAGCATGGCCTCGAACAGACCTGGCCTCTAGTTCTGCCTCTGCCTGTTGTTTTTTCCATATTGGGGGGGGGGGAGAAGTGAAAGGTATGCACTGACTTGACTAATACAATGTGCAGTCACACAGGTGCAGTAAACAAGTAGGCATGGACTGGTATTACAAATGTGCAGCTGTCACACAGGTAAGGTGCAGTGAACAGGTAGGCTTGGACTGGTATTACAAATGTGCAGCTGTCACACACACAGGTACCATGAACAGGTATGCAGCGACTGGTATATAAAACTGTGTGCTGTCACGCAGGTGCAGTGAACAGGTATGCACGAACTGGTATCGATACAATGTTCAGCAGTCACACAGGTCACAGGTCAGGCGCAATGAACAGGTAGGCATGGACTGGTATTACAAATGTACAGCTGTCACACACACAGGTACACTGAACAGGTATGCAATGACTGGTATATAAAACTGCGTGCTGTCACGCAGGTGCAGTGAACAGGTATGCACGGACTGGTATCAATACAATGTGCAGCTGTCACACATACAGGTACCATGAACAGGTATGCACTGACTGGTATATAAAACTGCGTGCTGTCACGCGGGTGCAGTGAACATGAACAGGTATGCACGGACTGGTATTACAAATGTGCAGCTGTCACACACACAGGTACACTGAACAGGTATGCAGTGACTGGTATATAACACTGCATGCTGTCACACAGGTGCAGTGAACATGAACAGGTATGCATGGACTGGTATTACAAATGTGCAGCTGTCACACACAGATGCATTGAAAAGGTAGGCACTGAATGTGCTGGGCCAGGCACAGTATAGCAATTAACAGGGGCCAGCTGCGACAGACAGGGCTGTATATGCAAGTGTCAGTGGGTTACACAAAAAAAAAAAGTCAAACAGCCTAACTGAGGTTTCCCTATCTCGTCTCCAATGTCTCTCCATTCTCTCCCTAATATCTGAGCAGACTGAGTGAGAATATGGCCGACGCTGCTGCCTATTATAAAGGAGGGGGGGAGGGGTCCAGGAGGGAGTGTAGCCTTCTTGGCTACCAGGTTTCTGCTGACTGTGATGCAGAGGGTCAAAGTTTAGCCCAATAATGTAGTATAGGGGGCGGGTCAAACTCGCTTAAAATTTGCGTTAGAATGCGAACCCGCGATGTTCGCACGAATAAGTTCGCATTGGAACCGTTCGGGCCATCTCTAACTGACTGGTATAATGCAGTGTGCAATCACACAGATGAAGTGAAAGGTATGCACTGACTGGACTAATACAGTGTGCAGTCACAGAGATGCAGTGAAAGGTATGCACTGACTGGATATAAGACCTGTCAGAGTATCCACTCACGGATCAGCCCCAATGCCCCAATCTATCACCACACGCTTCACCCTATGTGGCGCGTCCCCGCTTGAACAGGAGGTGAGGAGACAACACCTTCCCGACTTCGGTTACACCCAGGCCTTTAAGTGTGCAAAGTATTGGGGCTGAATGCAGGGTGAGCGAATATTCCTCCAGGCCAAACAAGGATATGAGGTAACACAGTCCAGAAACAATCCAAGGTCATACACATAAGATCAGAAGTATCGAGTTACAGAAGGAGCAAGCAATATCAGAGTCAGATTCCAGGCAGAGGTCGATACAGGCGGGGGTCAAACATTAGTAATATTCCAGGCAAGGGTCAGTTCAGGCGGCAATCAAGGAGAGTAGTCGTTATCCAGGCAAATCGGTACACAGAAATTCCACAGTAATAATTCACACCCAGCAAGCATACGCTAAAGCTATCACGGGCAATGTGCTAGTGAGGAAGCAGTGTTCAAATACATTCACTCACCCAATCAGTGGCCGGCCACTCTCACAGCAACCAATCGACAGGCAGCAATATTCCCTGCCTAAGTGTCAGCTGTATCTCCAGCTGACACAACCAATAGCAGCCCTCTAGAATGTCAGCTGACTGGCAGTGTCAGCTGACCTACAAGGTACGCTTTCTGAGCGTATAGGACGGGCGCTTGACTCTATGCGTCCGTCCCTGCTCGCTTCCTGGATGCGCGCGCACACCCCTGTTGCTATGGACGCTGGGGTTGCTGTGCGCGCGTGAGGACAGCGCGGACCCGGAAGTGCCAGAGTCCGCGTGATTCCCGGCGGACACGGCTGCATCGCGGGACCCCCAAAGTAAGTTCCTGACACTGGACTAATTCAGTGTGCAGTCACAAAGATGCAGTGAACGGTATGCACTGACTGGTATAATACAGTGTGCAGTCACACAGATGCAGTGAAAGGTATGCACTGACTGGTATAAAACAGTGTGCAGTCACAGATGTAGTGAAAGGTATGCACTAACTGGTATAATACAGTGTGCTTGGCCTGGCAAAGTATAGCAAGGGCCAGCTGCAACAGACAGGGCTGTATATGCAGTGTCAGTGGCACACACACACAAGAAACACATAACAAGAACATCAGCTCTCAAAAGCTTTTTTGGGGTGCTTTTCAGCAATAAATATCAGCAAGAAGCAAGCTAACAAGAGCTAACTAACGCTTTCCCTATCTCTCCAGCAACCTCTCCCTTCACTCACTATAGCAGCAGCAGACAGAGTGAGAAGATGGCTGACGCTGCAGCCTTTTATAAGGGGGGGGGGGGGGGGGGCGGGGATCCAGGAGGGAGTGCAGCCTGATTGGTTGCCATGTGTCTACTGACTGTGATGTAGAAGGTCAAAGTTTAGCCCAATTATGTGGTATAGAGGGTGGGTCAAACTCACTATGTGTTCGCGGTTCGACGCAAACGCGAACAGTTGATATTCACGCGAAGAGGTTTGACTGGCGAACCGGTCGGGCCATCTCTAGTGATTTCTGCCCTATAGGGATTAAAACTCAACTTTGCATCAACTCCGTACGTTTTGGTGGGACTTTTGGCATGGATCCCGATCTGACATGCCACAGTCCAGGTGTTAGACCCCTTGAAACAACTTTTCCATCACTTTTGTGTCCAGAAACAGTCTTTGTAAGTTTTAAAATGTGCCTGCCCATTGAAGTCTATGGCGATTTGCATGTTCACAAACATTTGCGGACTCTCGCGTAAATGTCCTGGCCCAGAATAGAAAGTCTGACACCAACGCTGCAAAATGAGAGTGCTATCCTCTATGGAACTGGGCTCACGGTGGTATTGTTAAAAGAAAGTTCTATTTTTGCATGAAGTTTTGAATCGGAATGATACCATTTATTGACTAACATAAAAAAAAAAAAAAATAAGAGTAAGCTTTCAGCTATTCCATTTTAATCAGACTTGAATCCTGTATGCTGACAAGTTGTTAAACCACACAGTTATATACATGCAACATGAGAAAGGGATACATAGTAGATATTTTTGGAAACATAATTTCATGTCATTACAATGCCATAATTGAAACAAAACATCCAAATAGGTCTTGAGAGGATTGTGCTGATTTATTACAAATATATAAGACCCTTTGTTTACTCAATCCTCACATAACTAGACTCAGACTGGTACAGAGGCATCATAAATTCCAAGTTCAAGAGTTTGGCACTGTAAGAACCTATACGTTGGTTGCTATTGGCAACAGCACAACACACCTTTTACTCTGGCACCAGCAACTCATTAGAGCTGCAACTCACAGCGACAGCATACAGAAGATAGAGCGGAGACAGCCACCTTCACCTTTAACCTTTTCGGGACCGGCCGCCTACCCCCCCCCCCCTTGAGGACCAAGGCATTTTGCGCGGGAGGGGGGTGCGCGCGTTTGGGGGGGTCAGGCGGCCGGATCCCGTGTGTGGCTGGCTGGATTGGTGTCCCCCCATGGTGGCCTGTGCCCCCCCCTTCTGCCAGCAGCCTTCACTTACCTTCCAGGCTCCAGCGATGAGCCTCACGGGACCCTCTTCTCCGGCCGGCATCTCCGTTCTGTCTGACGATCAGTTCTGGGTCGCGACTTGATGACGTCATCAAGCCGGGACCCGGCGCTGACGTCAGATGAAGCGGAGATGCCGGCCAGAGCGGAGGGGGGCGCCGATCGTCGCGGGAACGGCAGGGAGGTGAGTGGATCCTCTTCTTTCCCCCCCTGCCGCCGCAGCTGTCAAACTGATCACTACGATCCAACTGCGATCGTAGTGATCATGTGATCAGCAGCCATACGCGATGGCCGCTGATCACTCGGGAGAGATGTTGGCTGTCATATGACAGCTTAATCTCCCCCTCCGGGTGCGCACGATCGCGTCGGGAGCGGAAACTGCGGGCCGGCGTATATCCTACGCAGCATCAGGCTAGAACAGCCACAAGTGCAGCGTAGGATCTCATAGAGGCGGTCCTGAAAAGGTTAAGGGGTTTATTCAGCAGAGTTATACAAGTATTCCATCAGGCATCTTTTGTTACATGTTGATTTCTTCAGAGTATAAACAGTCTTTCCTATGTCCTATGTACATCACATATATTTACAGCATACAGATATGAAGTTATTATTTTAAATAGGTAGCGTAGAGAGCAGGATAGCATGCAGAAGAAGAAGTCCCCTTTGCCATCCTGTCTCTTACTTTTATTATTATTATTTAATATTTATATAGCGCTGACATATTCCGCAGCGCTGTACAGAGTATATATAGTCTTGTCACTAACTGTCCCTCAAAGGAGGTCACAATCTAGTCCCTACCATAGTCATATGTATCGTGTATGTATTGTAGTCTGTATATATGTGTACTGTATGTATTGTAGTCTAGGGCCAGTTTCAGGGGAAGCCAATTAACTTATCTGTATGTTTTTGGGATGTGGGAGGAAACCGGAGTTCCCGGAGAAAACCCATGCAGACACAGGGAGAACATACAAACTCCATGCAGATGTTGACATGGCTGGGATTTGAACCGGGGACCCAGCGATGCAAGGCGAGAGTGCTAGCCACTACGCCACCGTGCTGCCCGGTGAACATATTTTATATGAACATCAAAGAGTTAAATTCTGACATCACCTGAGCCATACCCCCAAGCCTACAATTGGCGGGCATGGGCATGTGACCCACATCATCATCTAGTGCACCAGTGCTTTATGCCCTAGATGGACGGAATGCAATATTTTCCAAATATCGATTCTGTTTACCTTTTCGTAGTCTGAATGTCGGGACATTTAGACCTGATAACCCATTATGTGCCCTTCTAGAGGAACATGCTTCTTGTAAATGACTTCATAATTTCTCTGCGAGAAACTATGCTTAAAGAGACCCTGCATCTCAAGTCTTTACTAGACTTTAGTACCTGAGGCCTAGAATTCAAGTATACTTATATTCTAACAGGCACAAGCAGAATGGATGCAGTTTGTCTAGGCTGAAAAAGAATTATGACATTAAATGGGCAGCACGGTGGCGTAGTGGTTAGCCCTCTTGCCTTGCAGCGCTGGGTCCCTGGTTCGAATCAAAGCCAGGGCACTATCTGCAAAGAGTTTGTATGTTCTCTCCGTGTCTGCGTGGGTTTCCTCCGGGCACTCCGGTTTCCTCCCACATTCCAAAAACATACAGATAAGTTAATTGGCTCCCCCTAAAAATTGGCCCTAGACTACAGTACTTACACTACATAATATTGACATGTGGCAATGGTAGGGATTAGATTGTGAGCTCCTTTGAGGGACAGTTAGTGACAAGACAATATATATATATATACACTGTACAGCGCTGCATAATATGTCGGCGCTATATAAATACTAAATAATAAGAAATAATAGTAATTAAATATCATCAACCTTGAACCGATATAAGAAATTGGTATTCTTGTTCAATATCTTATTTACAGATTTTAACTAATGTATAAATTTGTTTTTGCCATTAGTCTCTCTTTGCGTGATGTAAAGCCACCCTCCACGGCAGTAACCCTGAAGATCATTTAAGCTGTGTCCATAGGAATGAAAGTTTGTAGGGACTGGGAGATAAGATTTGGTATGTTTAATAGTATACCTGTGTCCCTTCATATGTTTAAGCAGAGTTTGTCCAGATTCTCCCAAGTAAGTTCCTTTGGGGCATTTTTGCACACATGATCAGATACACCAGATTACTAGAATCACAGGAAATTTGCCCTGTACTCTGTATCCCTGTTGTGTACCTGGTTTTGATATCTTGTCAGTGGAGTACATGTGTCTGCAGGACTCAAACCTTTTTTTTGTCAGCAGGGAGATGTTCCATTATGTCGTGGCCTATTCTAAAAACTCTGAATAATCATTGATTTTAACGATTTTAGATTGGGTGGCAGAGTCGGATTATCCACCAGGCAACACAGGCAGTTGCTTTGATCTAGTGAAAGGTCAGGGGCCCCGGCAGCCCCAATAAAGATGTATTGCCACTGTTGGTGTAACTCTTTATGGTCCGTTAAAAACAGTCTTCAGGAATGCTCTCTGTAACATAGATAATAAGACACATACAGTGTTTCCTCCTGGATCCTCCCCCCCTCCCCCTCCTTAGTTTAGCTTTCAGACACAGGCTGGGGTCTGGAATGACTAATGTTATCTGTGTGATCTCTGTCCAGCGTTCTCCACTAATAAAAATGTTTTGACACATAGTAATAGTTTGACACACTGTGGCATTACCGAGTGCAAAAAAGATGCAATTTGCAGAGTGTGAGCAGAGAGGAGCAAAGTATTTATTACAGGGGGGAGGGGGAGAATTCCCCCAGACCTTTCATTCAGTGATTTAGGGCTGGTCCAGTGTCTGGTGTATTCAGATGATTTGTTGTTGTAAGGCAATGTGAAACACTAGGCTAGCTGATAAAAGTGCAATTAGAGGGCAGGCAAGCTGGTAAATATACACAGCATGATGTAGAGCTTGCCTGGAGGGTCTGTGGTCTCTCCTCATTGTTATAATGGCTTCATGTGTGGATAAGGTAGCCGGGCGGATCGCTCAGAAACAGCCGTATCAGTCCGCCGACAGTGCGTACACAAGCCGGACTGTCGTTGGAACGCCCACCCAGCGGGAGGTGACGACGGACCCGTCGTTGCCTCCAGTCCGACGTGTGTACGGACCTTAAGTTTGACCTGGAATCAGATTAGCTGAGTCCGTCTGCTGTGTGAAGTCATTTCAAGCCCTCCCCCTCCTGTCTCTGCCTTCCTGCTTTTCATACACAGCATCACGGAGGGCTGTGATGACTGAGAAGGGAGTCTTTGCTGCTGCCTATGAATGCCTGCAGTTTCCTGTGTCTGCTTATGCAAGAGCACATTATAAAACGTTTTTTATTATCTGTATGTGTTAGTCAAATGTCTTTTATTAGAAATCAGAATCAGAATCTTTATTTTCGCCAAGCACGACTGGGTCGTGCCCGGAATTGGTCTTGGCACGTACAGGATACAGGTAGGATAGGGTACACAGTGTACATCAGAAAGGATCGACACTATATCAGACATTACATACAGAGAAAACATCCAAGCAAACAAAACTCAAATTTTTGCATAGTTATACAGCACTCAGGTGAGTGAGGGATATGTGTGGCGGCAAAACATGGTCACGTTGTAGTGTGCAGTGCATGGAGAGAGTTTAGTGAGTTTACAGCTGAGGGGAAGAAGCTGTTTCTGTGTTTAGTGGTCCTGGTGTAGATGGATGGACCTGTACCTCCGGCCTAAAGGAAGCTGGCTGAAAAAACGGTTGCCAGGGTGTGAGGGGTCCTTTACAATCCTCAAAGCTCTGGAGCTCAGTTTTGAGTGGTAGAGGAGGTCCAGAGCGGGTAGTGAATTTCCTATGATTTTCTCCGCTGATCTGATGACTCTCTGTAACTTGTGTCTGTCGCTGGCGGAGGAGCTTGCATACCAGACTAGGATGGAAGAGCAGAGGACAGATGCAATTGTGGCAGAGTAGAAGCTGGTCAGAAGTTTCGGGGACATGCCAAACTTCTTCAGTTGACGGAGATAGTATAACCTCTGCTGGGCTTTCCTCTGGATGGAGGAGGTGTTTGCCTTCCACTTCAGGTCCTTGGAGATGGTTGTGCCCAGAAGTCGGACACCGGGAACTCTTACCACTTCTTTGTCGTCAATATGGATTGGAGGGGGGGCTATGGCGTGCTTTCTAAAATCCACAATCATCTCAACAGTTTTTGCCGTGTTTAGGACCAGCCTGTTCTCCCTGCACCAGTGGCAGATGCTCTCAACCTGGTGGCGGTACGCTTCCTCATCATTTTTAGTGATGAGGCCGACAATGGTGGTGTCGTCAGCGAATTTGATCACTTTGACGGAGTCCGCTGTGGATCTGCAAGCATTTGTGTACAGGGAGAACAGGAACGGCGACAGGACGCATCCTTGCGGTGCTCCTGTATTTGTAATCCGAGGTTGAGAGGAGATGGTGCCTAGCTTAACGACCTGGGATCTGTTGGTGAGGAAGTCCGTGATTCACAGGCGTAGAGTGGGGTGGACCCCGAGTGCGGCAAGGTTCTCCTGGAGTATTTTGGGGCTGATGGTATTGAACGCTGAGCTGAAGTCAAGAAGGAGGATCCTGGCATATGTGCCGGGTTTGTCCAGATGATCATGGACGAGCTCCAGGCAGATATTGATGGCGTCGTCGGTGGACCTGTTTGCTCTCTATGCGAACTGATGCTGATCCAGCAGGGCCTCAGTGGTGAGCTTGAGGAGGGGGAGCACCATCCTTTCAAGAACCTTCATGATGACTGATGTAAGTGCCACGGGCCTGAAGTTGTTGAGGTCGGTGGCGCCTTGCTTCTTGGGGACAGGGATGATGGTGGACCTCTTGAAGCAAGCGGGGACTTTCCCGCTCTGAAGGGACTTGTTGAAGATGGAGGAAAGAATAGGGGCGAGCTGTCGAG
>NC_090647.1:394669814-394672314 GCF_040937935.1 Hyperolius riggenbachi | reverse complement strand
CTATCCCTGGATACCTATGCGTTGGTCAACTACTACTGACTACACCTATCCCTGACCACCTATGCTGCAGCCACCTACTACTGGGTGGGGGGGGCGGGCATTATTTAACCACTTCAGCCTAACTGGATGAAATTTCTCGTCCAGTTAGGCTGCGCACACTCCCGCGGGTCGCTCGCGCTCCCGCAGCCCCCCCCCCCCCCCCCCCCCCGTGCGCGCTCCCACTACCGGCCGTTAGCCCATCGATCAGTGAAAGGGATTATAAATCCCTTTCACTGATCGGACCCCCCCCCCCCCCGGAGAAAAGCCGAGCTCAAAAAGTTCCCCTGCTACAAACTTCTTGACAGGACTTTTTGACTGCGGCCATCTTGTGGCCAAATAGTTAAACTACACCCACATACATTTTACATTACACATACACACTTTTTACATTAAAAATTACCTGTTTGCCTCCCACACCAAAAATTACCCACATACAATTTTTAATTAAAAAAAAAAAATGTACAATAATAAAAAAATAAAAAAAAAACATAAATAGTTACCTAAGGGCCTGAACTTTATAAATATGCATGTCAAAGGAGTATATAAATATATTTCTCCCATCGTCCTCCAGGATGGCTGCTGCTGAGACATTGCTTGTCCCCTGTCCCAACGGAAACACCTGTAAGAGTAATCAATTTAAAAGAACCCGCCCTTATATAAGGACTCCTACTCCCTCACCAACTCAGTTTTTGTTTGTTTCCCATCACCTGAGGATACACCTGTAGACCTTTCTTGTTTTAAGGCATAGGTTGGCCTGGGGCACCTATGTTGTTAGGCAGGGTTTTTTCCTGGACGGTGGTGGAAACTGTGAGTAGGATGCCCCAGTTTTAACCTGTGTGCGGTGGGGGCGGAATGTTACCTGGCTGCAGGTTGTCCAAAAGGATCGCCGCCATTACCGCCCTTCTTGCTGCGTCCATGTGTTACAGAGCAGCTAGAGATGTCAGAAGTTATGACATACGATCTCCTGGTCCCGCAGGTGTCACTTCTGCTAGCCGCTGTTTGGCCAATGAGGACAGGCAGTGGGGCGGCGTCTTCAAAAGCCAAGAGAAGCGCGGATTCCGCGCTCTCTACACGTGGGACGCCAGCGACGCTGCCATGGAGCAGAAGCAGTCCTCCGCAACAGCAGCCTCTGATGCCCGACCGAGACTTTCTCTCTCGGGGGAGTTGGCACAGGTACATATATGAAAAAAACAATTGCTACCTATAAATACCTCTAGCAAAATGTTTTTTTCTGAGCAGTAACTCTTCTTTCATTGTTTTGCAAAACTTGCACAGCATCAGCCTGAGAGATTGAGATGCCAAAAGTGTAACATTAGATTACATAAGAAATGGAACTGCTCCTCACGTTCCCCACTATGCTGGAAAGATTCGATCACAGACAATAGGCTTCCCAGCCTGTTCCAGCAGCAAAGGTGAGTGCACTGATGGTGCATTTTTTGCAGGAATATACACTTATATGGTTCAAATTGGAGTGTGAGTTCCCGTGTTTTACCTTTTCCCTTTCCCTATATAACCTAGCAAGCTAAAAGTGCACACAAAGCAGAGGAGGTATTGAATAGGGTTTGGAGAAACTAATATCTTAGAAATGTTGCTACTGCAACATTGGGCTTCCCCAGCATTATAATGAGGATTTGTCAAGCCTGCACTAAATCTGTGGTAAAGGTAGTGATTGACAATTTACGTAAACAGCTAATGGAAACTTTCGGGGTAATGGGGAATCCCTGAGCAGTTTCAGGGAATGATTGTTTTCCCATTTTGATTGTCAGGCTTGCAGTAAACCTATGCTAGCTGTAGAGACTGATGATTGTTTGCAGGAATGTGCACTTACATGATTGATTGATTGATTGATTGATTGATTGATTGATAGTGATTTTCCCTTGTATGGCTTATACTTTCCCTTATCCTCTGTGTTCATGCAATGTAGCAGTGGGTGCCAAGCAGGAGTGAAAGTGAATATGTATGAATATGTATATATGTATATATATATATATATATATATATATATATATATATATATATATATATATATGTGTATATATACATATATATATATATATATATATATATATATATATATATATATATATATATATATATATTTATATATATATATATATATTTATATATACATTTATATATATATATATATATATATGTGTGTATATATTTATATATATATATATATGTGTGTATATATATTTATATATACGTATATATATATATATACTAGCCGACCCGCGTCGTAGCATACGCCGCATCTTTGATCTATCTAATAGAGTACGTGCCTCAACCTTGAAGCAAGAAGAATAAAGGTGGGTACACACATCAGATAAAAGTCTTTGGAAAATCAAAGATCACAGACCAATTTTACCCCGTTCCGTGTAGTATGAGAGCCATACCTACACAGTCTATTCTATTGAGCTGAACTCCCCATCAGACAGAAATCTTTGCAAGATGCTGT
>NC_090647.1:393964814-394029814 GCF_040937935.1 Hyperolius riggenbachi | reverse complement strand
AAAACATATGTAAACAATGCACTTGGGAGGTGATCTGAGGGCGGGTCTGTGGGCGATCTGAGGGTGTGGGCGGGTGATCAGGTGCCTGCAAGGGGCAGGTTAGGGTCTGATCTGATGGGTGGTAGTGACAGGTGGTGACAGGGGGTGATTGATGGGTGATTGACAGGTGATTAGTGGGTGATTACAGGGGAGAATAGATATATACAGTACACAGGGGGGGGGTGTCTGTGGAGGATCTGAGGGTGTGGGGGGTGATCAGGAGCCCCCGGGGGCAGTTTAGGACCTAATCTATAGGGTAGCATTGACAGATAGTGACAGGGGTGATTGATGGGTGATTAGGGGGGCGATTGGGTGCAAACAGTGGTCTGAGGGGGTGATCAGGGGGGGGTCTTAGGGGTGCTGTGAGTGATCAGGGGACGAGTGGGCAGGATCAGTGTGCTTTTGTGCTTACTAGGGGGGCTGCCTCCTGCCCTGGTGGTCCCTCGATCACTGGGACCACCAGGGCAGGAGGCAGCCTGTATAATAGACTTGTATACATTACAAAGTGTATTATTTATTTATTATTTATTTATTGTATTTATAAAGCGCCAACATATTACGCAGTGCTGGACAATAAATAGGGATACATACAATATTTAGGGGTGGCATACAGCAAAATGACAATACCTGAATACAAGAAAGACCAGATCATGCAGCACAGTATGAATACAAGGTAATGCTTAGTCACTGGAGGGGAGCATGGAGATTAGGCAAGTTAGGTTCACTCAGATGCATAGCATGGGTTCACAGTAAGGGAGGTGCATGATCAGGTAGGACACAAAAGGAGGAGGACCCTGCCCAAAGGCTTACAAGCTAGAGGGAGAGGTAAGGACACGGGAGGTAGGGGACCAGAGTTCAGCTGTGGGTTTAGAGCACTTGTGAGGGGTAGTAGGCTAGAGTGAAAAGGTGAGTTTTGAGGGCTTTCTTGAAGATGTTGAAGGAGGGGGCTGCCCTAATGGGTGGAGGTAGGGAGTTCCATAGTGTTGAAGCAGCTCTTGAGAAGTCCTGGGGGCGTGCATGGGACTGGGTGATGCGGGGGGCGGTTAGGCAAAGTTCATAGGAAGAGCGGAGTGAGCGGCTCGGTGTGTACCTCTGAGTAAGATCGGAAATGTAGGTTGGACAGGTTTTGTGGACAGATTTGTAGGTCAGACACAGTATCTTGAATCTGATTCTGGACTGGATAGGAAGCCAGTGGAGGGATTCAAGTAGGGGATCTGCCGTGGTGGAGCGATGGGAGCAGTGGATAATTCTGGCTGCCGCATTCATGATGGACTGCAGTGGGGCTGTTCGGGTCATAGGGAGACCAGACAGCAGGGCATTGCAGTAGTTAAGGCGGAAAATTATGAGGGCATGGATGAAGAGTTTGGTGGTGGCAGAGGTCAGGAAAGGGCGAATCTTACAGATGTTACGAAGGTGGAAGTTGCAGGACTTTGTGAGGTTTTGGATGTGGGGAGTGAAGGAGAGTGCGGAGTCCAGGGTGACACCCAGACAGCGGGCTTGAGAGTTAGGGTGAATGGTAGTGTGGTTAACAGTGACATGCGCATCTGGGAGGTTTATGGATGTCCGGGGTGGGAAGATCATAAATTCCATTTTGTCTAGGTTTAGTTTCAGGAACCTAGCGGACATCCAGGAGGAGATGGCTGATAGACAGGAGGAGACCTTGTCCATGGTAGTGGTGGATATGTCAGGGGTGTGGAGGTAGATCTGGGTGTCATCTGCATACAGATGATAGTTAAAACCCATGGAGGAGATAACCTTGCCAATGGAGGATGTGTACTGTGTGAACAGTAGGGGGCCAAGGACTGAACCTTGGGGGACTCTCACCAAGAGGTGGTTGGGGGTGGACGAGGGCTCATTGAAGGCGGTCGTGAAGGAGCGGTTGGAGAGGTAGGATGAAAGCCAGGACAGGGCAAGATCGTGAATGCCCATGGACTGGAGGGACTGGAGGAGTAGGGGATAATCTACTGTGTCAAACGCTGCTGAAAGGTCAAGGAGGAGGAGAATGGAGTATTTACCTTCAGCTTTAGCTAAGGCAAGGTCATTGACCACTTTGGTGAGAGCAGTTTCGGTTGAGTGGGCAGGCCGAAATCCAGATTGCAGTGGGTCTAGCAGTGAGTTGGCATTGAGGAACTGGGTCAGGCGTTTGTGAACCAGACGCTCAAGGAGTTTTGAGGCAAAGGGGAGGAGGGAGATAGGACGGTAGTTGGAGGGTAGCGAGGGGTCGAGGGAGGGTTTCTTAAGCAGGGGTAGTACAGTGGCCTGCTTGAAGTCTGAGGGGAAGGTGCCTGTGGATAGGGAGAGGTTGAACAGGGTAGTGAGGACTGAGGCCAATTCCGTGAAGTGAGGCTGGAGTAAATCAGAAGGGATGGGGTCAAGTGGGGAAGTAGTGGTATGGGAAGTCTGCAGTAGGTGGATGACTTTCTCGGTGGTAGTAGAAGTGAAGGATGTGAGGGGAGGATAGGGTGGAGGAGGAGCTGGTTGGGAGGGGGTGGGAGGTGAAGATTTGAGATTGGATATTTCCTGGCGGATGGAGACAATTTTGTTGGTGAAGTGGGTGGCTAAATCTGTGGCAGAGAGGGAGGAAACGGAGGGTGGGGGGGTTTAAGCAGGGAGTTGAAAGTGGCAAAAAGACGCCGGTGGTTGGAAGCTTGTGCTCCGATGAGCTTGGTAAAGTATTCCTGCTTCGCATGAGTAAAGGGCAGTGTGGAACTGCAGCAGGTTGGTCTTGTACTGTAGGAAATCCTGGTTAACCACTTAAGGACCAGCCTTGTTGGTCCGATCTGTGCTGCGTGGGCTTTCCAGCCCACAACACAGATCACTTTGAAGCCAGGGCGACCAGACTTCCCCCCTTTTTTCCCCACTAGGGGGATGTCCTGCCGGGGGGGTCTGATCGCCGCCGGCCATCTGTGTTTTACGGGGAGGGGCTCCTCAAAGCCCCCCTCCGCAGCCATTTCCGCCCTCACGCTCCTTACCTCCCTCTCCCTCTTCCTACGTAACTTACTTACGTCCTGCGCATTGAAGGATAGGCTTCCGCTTATCAGATGCCGGTGATCCCCGGCCAATCAGAGCAGCAGCGCCGTATGATGTAAACAGCGGGGATTTCTTCCCCGCGTGTTTACAGTTGCCGGCGAGCCGCGATCGGCGGCTCTCCGGCTGTTCACGGAGACACCCTCCGTGAACTGACATGGTGATTGAGCGGCCGTTTCCATGGTAACCCACTTAAGACCTGCTGACGCCTATGGGCGTTAGCTGGTCGTTAAGTGGTTAAGTCTAGTTTTCCTCCATTTCCGTTCAGTGGCGCGTGTTTTCCTCTGGAGGTTGCGAGTATGGGTAGTGCGCCAGGACTGGGGGTTAGGGGGTCGGTTGCGGCGAAATATTGGTGGAGCAGCTTTTGGCGATACTGAGCTGCAGCAAGATTAGGACAGGTTAGGGTGGGGAGAGTGGAGGAGAGGGCATGGAGGGGGTCAGCAAGGACGCTAGGGTTGAGCTTGCGTAGGTCTCGCTGCCATCGACCAGGTGGGTGGGCGGGTAGTTTGGAGGTGCCTTCCGTGAGGAGGTTGAAGGTGAGAAGGTGATGGTCTGAGGGTGGAAAGAGTGCGATGTCAAGGTCTGCAATGGTGGTGGATTTAGTGAATATAAGGTAGAGAGTGTGACCTGCAGTGTGAGTGGGGGTGTTGGTGTGTTGTACTAGTCCAAGTGAGTTGGCAATGGTGAGTAGCCGGGTCACAGCGGAGTTCTTGGCTTCATCGATGGGAATATTGAAATCCCCAAGGATGATGGTGGGGAGGTCAGAGGAGAGGATGTGAGGGAGCCAGGAGGCAAGGTCATTGAGAAATTGTGGGGTGGAGCCCGGAGGACGGTATAAGACTGCAACAATGGCAGTAAGGGGGTGGTAGAGGCGAATGGTGTGGGCCTCGAATGATGTGAATTGTAGGGAGGTAGGTGGTGTGAGGACACGGAAGGTGCAGGAGGGGGAGAGGAGCAGACCCACCCCTCCCCCGGTCCTGTTGTCTGGTCTGGGGGTGTGACTGAGGTGAAGCCCCCCGTAGGAGAGGGCAGCCTCTGCGGCAGAGTCAGAGGGGGTGAGCCATGTCTCAGTGAGTGCGAGGATGGTGAGGGATTTGGAGAGGAAGAGGTCGTGGACTGCTGTAAGTTTGTTGCGGACGGACCTGGCATTCCAGAGACCGCAGGGTAGGGGGAGTATGTGTTTGTGGGTGGGATGGATAGAAATAAGGTTGGAGCGAGGATGGGTGTTGAGGTTATTTGTGGACAGAGGGCTGTGAAGTGTATGAAGCAGGTCAGCAGGGGATGCTTGTCTGGCAGCAGGCTGTGGCCCAGGATTGTGTGATATATCACCAGCTGTAAGTAAGAGTAGGAGGAAGAGAGTAAGCAAATGTGAATGGGATTTAAATGTTTGTGAGATTTTTGAGCTGCTGGAGGGAGAGAGAGATTTCAGGAGAGCTAACAGTTCATGAGAAGCTGAGTAAGGTGAGGAGAGCAGAGCAGATGAAATTAATATGGAGTGTGGTATACTGGGAGGATGCATATTGCAATGCAACTTGTGGATGTTTGCAGACAGGCAGAACATAAGAAAAAGTGCAGTAAACATAGTAATGGTCTCTGATTATAACCAGAAAGTTTCCAACCACTAAACAGTTTATATGAGTATGCAGTTAGTGCAAGCAAACCTGTGTAAATAAAGAAGCAGAGTCTACATGGCTGTGCAACATATATCCAGCAGTGGCATTCTTAGCAATAACATTGGAGGAAGTTGTGGATGCAGAGTAGTAGTTTCCAGCAGAGTCCTGTGGCTGTTGAATCCTGTTTGAATTCCTGGGTGAATTCTTGGTAAATTTTTGGTAAGTTGTGAAGCACTTTGTAATAAATGGCACTTAGAAATTAAATGGCACGAGTGACCAAGCTCCAGCACTTAAATAGGTATGATAGCTGCCATGGTGGAATTTGAAGTGATTCTCAATTAGAAATTGGGAAAAACAGTTCAGCTGAGGATGGATGTGGCTACCAAAAACAGCCCTGCCATAAATAATTGCTGCTCACTGGGTTGGAACACAAGGATTCACAAATGTAATATGGGAATTTACAAACACTGCTGAACTACTTAATTTATATTAAACAGTCTTAGTAGCAATGTATTCAGCAATCGTACCATAAATGTGCAGATATGATTGCAGTCACAGATTGTAAAGCAGACTTTTGCAAGGAAGCAGCAATTATATTATACACTTTGCAGTGGCAGATCGGGGGTTAACAACCCGCCGGCGCTTCTAAATAGCCCGTGGGTGGGCGGAGCCTAATGCGGGTGGATGCGCGCGATCCCTGACTAATTAGTCCCCCAGATGCTGCCACCAATTGGCGTTACGCGGTCCTGGGGGTGCCACTTTGCCGCCGCCAATTGGTAGTGGTTGAAAAGCGACTATGAGTTCGAACCCACTTCCCAGCTAATTATCCAATTCTAATCATCCCCCTCCCTCACTAAATAGATAATAATCATCCCCACTTTTTCAACATTCCCTGCATTTAATTCCATAATGCATATGTTTGCTCTAAATTTGCACTCTAAATGGCAACCCCCCTTCCCAGCTAATCATCCTACCCTATCCCTATATTCCACCCCCCCGCCCCCTTCCAGCTAAATATCCAATTATCCCCACTCTTCTGACATGCCTACATTTATTTCCATAATACATAAGTTTGCCACTAATTTGCACTCCACATAGCCAATACAGGCTTACACCTAGCCCGCAGCTAATTATCCAACTCTAATTTTTACTCGTCTGACATTTCCGACATTCATCTCCATAACGCATATGTTTGCACTTAATTTGCACTCCAAATAGCAAATACAGGTTTAAACCCACCCCCCAGCTTCAAATAGCAAATACAGGCTTGAACCCACCTCCCCAGTCAATTCTTCAATTCACTACATTGTTTCACAAATGACATCTCTTCCAGTCTAATCCAGCCCTAACCTTACGCCTGCCCCAGATGACCCAACCAATGGTCAGAAAGGAAGGGAAGTTTCAAACACTATGGGCTTAGTTCACAAAAGCGTGATAACTCAGTTATCATACCTAAAAGCTTTGCACGTGCAAACTAGGGTACTAAGTAGTTAGCATGTGTAAACTACTTAGCACCCTAGTTAGCACATGCAAAGCATGTTAGCACCTTAGTTAGCATGTGCAAACTACGGTGCTAAGTAGACAAGACAAGACAAATAACATTTATATCGCGCTTTTCTCCTGGCGGACTCAAAGCGCCAGAGCAGCAGCTACTAGGGCGCGCTCTATAGGCAGTAGCAGTGTTAGGGAGACTTGCCAAAGGTCTCCTACTGAATTAGGAACTCCAAGAGAAGAGACCCAGCACCGTCTTCAAGTGTATTATAAGCTCTTTTATTTATTTAAGGCATCAAAAAGACAAAAAGAGCAAGTCTGTGCAACGTTTCGAGAGGCGACTCCTCTCTTTCTCAAGCTGACAAGCCCTCTGAATACATAAGACACAATCAGCCTTAAATAGTCCTTGCTCCACTAGGGAGCCAATCAAAATGGTCTGGACGCCCTGTCATCAACCAATTAGGTTAAGTTCCTGCTTGCAGGCCCTCCCATCTGGTGGAGGACCTGATGGGGAACTACATCTATTTATACACTCCAATCATTTTAAAATGGCCGCTAGAGAGCCGACCAATGGGGGTAGAGCATGTTCTGAATGGAAAAAACGTCATTCAACCGTCATGCGGAAATCCGCATTGAAAATCCGCATGTGGTTGCGTTCAATGCGTATGCGTAAAAACGTACGCGTAAAACCATATTCCAATACTATGACCACGCGGAAATCCGCATTGGATATCCGCATATGGTTAAAAACGTACGCGTAAACACCCGGAAGCAAAAAAATCGTCTAAACCATAGACGTTTCAATCCAATCGCCTATACCGGTTACGCATAAAATTGATCTTTACCGATTGAAAAATGTACATGCTCCTAACCCTAATAGGAATGAGTGTCAACAATATATAATATATGATAAGAGAAATCTGAAAAAAATATAAAAAGGAAAAAATGACAAAACTCACGCTAGGTGTCTGGCGGCCACCCACAGCGGCGGCCAGACACCGAACGTCACAAAAAATGAATATAAACCACATCTCACCCTCCCAGACTGGCGTCCGTCTTAATCGCGGCGGCCAGTCTGGGCTAGCGAGAACAAAATTACCAATTCTATCCCGACTGGCGTCCATCCCTGGCGGCCACTCGGGAAAGAAACAGGCAAAAAATCAAAAAATATATGCTTTGAAGGCCAGCCCGGACTGGCGGCCACATATCAGCGGCGGCCAGTCCAGGAGAGCCAACAAATCAACATAGTCAATAAATATATTTTTTTCAAAACAAATAATAAGTTTTGCTATAAGCTCCTCTCCCCCCCGACCGGCGGCCACCAATTGTGGCCGCAGGTCGGGAAGGATCGGGAAAAAAAGAAAATAGAACCAACCCAAAAAGAAGACTCCAGGCGTCCAGACCAAACAATAAACAACAAGACATCTATCTATAAACACATGGACCCAACTCGCACTCCCGGTTAAGACCCCCTGGACCAAGGGCAGGGCCTGCAAGCAGGAACTTAACCTAATTGGTTGATGACAGGGCGTCCAGACCATTTTGATTGGCTCCCTAGTGGAGCAAGGACTATTTAAGGCTGATTGTGTCTTATGTATTCAGAGGGCTTGTCAGCTTGAGAAAGAGAGGAGTCGCCTCTCGAAACGTCGCACAGACTTGCCCTTTTTGTCTTTTTGATGCCTTAAATAAATAAAAGAGCTTATAATACACTTGAAGACGGTGCTGGGTCTCTTCTTTTGGAGTTCCTGCTTGCTGTTCCTGGAGACAGAGGGACAACGACCAATAGCACGTCACATCTAGATGGTTGGGTGCTGCCTGTAACCACTTGTTCACCACTACTGCAGCTGTCTCTGGGCAATTGCACCACCATGGAAACTACTGAAATGACATCTGTCTCTGTGGATACCTTCATGTACTCGGATGTTGAGATCTCCAGGATCATTGCTGCCATTGATTCGGAGACGGACTTTCTCTCTACTCCTAATGTGAAAATTATCAAACGAGATATTGAAAGGATTTCTAAACATCGAATTTCTTTTGAATTACATGCCGCTACCCTGGGTGAATATTATAAGAAACGGAAAATACCCAGAGGTATACGCTCACATGTGGCACCAATCATGTTTCCTCGTGATGGGGAGTTCCGCCTGAAATGGGAGAAAATCTGGAACAAAGCTTCCTTTGACTCCATGATACTGACCATTGAGAGAATCCAAGTTGAACTACCTAAGCTGGACAGTAAGATTGCCTTACTAAAAGATACCTTGGGAACTTTGTTGTCTACAGATGATATCTCAGCTTATGAGGAATTTTTATCCAGAAACTTGGAGAAATACCGTAAAGAACTCGAAGGTGTTAAACGTCAGAAGTTCTAACGGGACTCACTTGATTATGAGAGTGGTTATGTATACATCTGGCAGAAACAACCCTCCTCTAACTTGCCTCGTGGGCCGGGTAAACCTAGACCCCGTCCCAGAGGAGCTCCACCTAAGGGTCCACGGCCTGTACAACCTCGACCCATTCATGATCCTTTAACAACTACAGAAGAAGAGCAATCAGAATCCGATTTTTTGCCCTCGGACAGTTCGGCCAATATCCCTCCAGACGGATTAGGAGAGGTGGGAGAAAATATCAGCTTGCCAAAAAGCACAAAGAAACGCGCCGAACCCTCGGGCTCTCTAATGACACTCAGAGAACGCAAGAATCCTTAGTCATTAATATCTCTTCATATGTCTTGGATGATATCCAGATTAGGGTACTCAATCGAGGTCTCTCATTCAGTATTACCAACGATGGGGACTCACTCCAATTGGAATATGATCTTTGGTCTTTTGCAAGGACTTTGAAGTTGAAATGTTTTTTTAGCAATCTTCCGAAACCTACTCAGGTTCCCTTACCAACCATGGGGCCCTTGAGACTTAAGGACACTCCATTACGAAATAAGAGCTCTTTCTGCCCCCCGTCCAACCAAGTGATTGAAACATTCTTAGAGAATGTGCAACGGGACATTCAGGAGCTACAAAGATCTGGTTCTCAAGCAATGAAGAACCTCAATAAACACGAACAGGAAGCTCTTAAATGTCTTAAGGCCAATAAGGCCCTAACAATTAAGCCCGCAGATAAGGGGGGCTCAGTTGTCGTAATGGACACTATCAATTATCGTGCAGAGATTTTACGCCAGTTGGGGGATAGAAGTGTTTATAGAATTTTAGATCGAGACCCAATCTGGGATCTGAGGAAGTTGATTGATCGTTTGTTAAAGAATGCTCTGGATAAAAACATCATAGACAGGGATCTAGCTACTTTCCTGGTTCAGGACAATCCTGTAACTCCTGTTATGTATGTCCTTCCAAAAGTACACAAACGATTGGTCGATCCATCTGGTCGGCCAATCGTTGCAGGTGTAAATTCATTATTTTCTCCAATTGCTAAATATTTAGATTGTATTCTTAGACCTATGGTAGTAGCTTTACCGTCTTACCTCAGGGACACTCAAGTGTTCCTGGAGGTGATTGATAAATTTGAAAATTTAGATGATGATGATTTATTGGTTACAATTGATGTAGAGTCACTCTACACCTCCATCCCTCATGATGGGGGTGTGGAGGCGGTATCTCATTATTTGCAAACCTGTTCAGATGTTTTTGATGATCAGAGACGTTTTCTTATCGATCTGTTGGAGGTGATTTTGAGGAGGAATTACTTCTTGTTTGAGGACACATTTTATGAACAATGTAGAGGTACAGCTATGGGGTCGAACGTGGCCCCGACTTATGCTAATTTATACATGGGTCTTTACGAAGATTCATTTGTGTATACGAATCAATTGTTTCTCCGCCACTCCAAGGGGTGGTGGAGATACATTGATGATGTTTTTTTGATTTGGGCGGGGCCACGTTCGACCCTCGAATGCTTTATCAAAGATCTACATGCATGTTGTCCATACATTTCCCTAACGTATACTTGTAGTACTCATTCTGTATCATACTTGGATACGGTGGTCACGAAAGTTGGTGGAAAATTGACCACCGATATATTTAGGAAATCTACTGATAGAAATGCGTTACTCCATTATAGAAGTTTCCATCCTTCCCATATTGCCAATAACATTCCAAAAAAATCAATTTGAACGTGTTAATAGAATAGTGTCTGATGCGACATTGAGAGATACACGTCTGAAGAAAATGGCCAATAGATTTATTCAAAGAGATTATCCTCTAGATTTGTGCAATCCCTTTAGCCGATCCTCCCCAACTAAAAGATCACGCTCCAGACAGATCGATCGGATTCCTCTGGTCACTACTTTTTCAACCAATTCCAAACAGATTGAGAAAATTGTTAGGAAACATTGGCCTTTATTAAAACAAGGTTTTCCACAGGTTAAGGAATTTCAGGAATATCCACTTATGTCATATAGACGGGCTCCTACAGTTGGTGACACTTTGGTGAGGGCAGATATTGGCTCTCGAACTGCCAATTTAACTACTACAAGAAAAGGGACTTTTCCCTGTTTGTCGTGTCATATGTGTAATTCCATTGTTAAAGGAGATACTTTTACACACCCTACTACAGGGAAACGTTTTTCAATTAATGGTTATTACACATGTGACTCTGCATATGTTGTATATCTTCTTCGCTGCCCTTGCGGATTGATTTATTGGGGATGACCACACAGATACTTAAAATGCGCATCTCTGCGCATAAGTCAGCTATCCGCTCGGGCACATCTGAACAAGCGGTTGCTAGCCATTTTTCTGCCTGTCGCCATAATGTTAGCCAGTTGAGGGTCCAGGTGATTGACTCTGTCCCCCCACCACGCAGGGGGGGTGATAGGGTCAAATTATTATTGAGACGGGAGTTGTTTTGGATTAGGAAGCTGGATGCCCTTGGTCCAGGGGGTCTTAACCGGGAGTGCGAGTTGGGTCCATGTGTTTATAGATAGATGTCTTGTTGTTTATTGTTTGGTCTGGACGCCTGGAGTCTTCTTTTTGGGTTGGTTCTGTTTTCTTTTTTTCCCGATCCTTCCCGACCTGCGGCCACAATTGGTGGCCGCCGGTCGGGGGGGAGAGGAGCTTATAGCAAAACTTATTATTTGTTTTGAAAAAAATATATTTATTGACTATGTTGATTTGTTGGCTCTCCTGGACTGGCCGCCGCTGATATGTGGCCGCCAGTCCGAGCTGGCCTTCAAAGCATATATTTTTTGATTTTTTGCCTGTTTCTTTCCCCAGGGATGGACGCCAGTCGGGACAGAATTGGTAATTTTGTTCTCGCTAGCCCAGACTGGCCGCCGCGATTAAGACGGACGCCAGTCTGGGAGGGTGAGATGTGGTTTATATTCATTTTTTGTGACGTTCGGTTTCTGGCCGCCGCTGTGGGTGGCCGCCAGACACCTAGCGTGAGTTTTGTCATTTTTTCCTTTTTATATTTTTTTCAGATTTCTCTTATCATATATTATATATTGTTGACACTCATTCCTATTAGGGTTAGGAGCATGTACATTTTTCAATCGGTAAAGATCAATTTTATGCGTAACCGGTATAGGCGATTGGATTGAAACGTCTATGGTTTAGACGATTTTTTTGCTTCCGGGTGTTTACGCGTACGTTTTTAACCATACGCATTAATTTTAACCATATGCGGATATCCAATGCGGATTTCCGCGTGGTCATAGTATTGGAATATGGTTTTACGCGTACGTTTTTACGCATACGCATTGAACGCAACCACATGCGGATTTTCAATGCGGATTTCCGCATGACGGTTGAATGACGTTTTTTCCATTCAGAACATGCTCTACCCCCATTGGTCGGCCCTCTAGCGGCCATTTTAAAATGATTGGAGTGTATAAATAGATGTAGTTCCCCATCAGGTCCTCCACCAGATGGGAGGGCCTGCAAGCAGGAACTTAACCTAATTGGTTGATGACAGGGCGTCCAGACCATTTTGATTGGCTCCCTAGTGGAGCAAGGACTATTTAAGGCTGATTGTGTCTTATGTATTCAGAGGGCTTGTCAGCTTGAGAAAGAGAGGAGTCGCCTCTCGAAACGTCGCACAGACTTGCCTTTTTTGTCTTTTTGATGCCTTAAATAAATAAAAGAGCTTATAATACACTTGAAGACGGTGCTGGGTCTCTTCTCTTGGAGTTCCTGCTTGCTGTTCCTGGAGACAGAGGGACAACGACCAATAGCACGTCGCATCTAGATGGTTGGGTGCTGCCTGTAACCACTTGTTCACCACTCCTACTGAATTAGGTGCTGGCTTACTGAACAGGCAGAGCCGAAATTCGAACCCTGGTCTCCCGTGTCAGAGGCAGAGCCCTTAACCATTACACCATCCAGCCACCACTAGTAGTTTACAGCACATGCTAAACAGGGTGCTAAGTAGTTTGCACATGCAAACGACTTAGCACCCTAATTAGCTCGTGCAAAGCATGTTAGCACGTGCAAAGTGGTTTTCACTGGCGTGCTAACACTTTGCACACTTTAGTGAATCAAGCCCCATATATATGTTTGTCTTAACTTATATTCATTTATGCTTGATAAAGCAGGGGTGCTCCCCTGTGAAACGCGTCACAATAAGATTTTTAAACACAGTCTTTGCATATCTTTGCGGCTAACACCGCTTTGCTAGTTAGCTCCTACTACACTCATAGCCGGGGAATCAGGCTCGTACCGGATGAGCGCAGAAAAACATTTACATGCCTACCGCAGCGTGTTCCAAATAACCACCGTGGAATCTCGACTGGATCACCATCCAAGACAGTGAGGATATCCATGCAAGCCAGGTCCCCGGCATAAGAGGAAGACTAGCGTGACCTTTCCTACAGGGTCTAGAGCCCTCACCTACTAGTATCACAGTGTGCACTTTTTCTCCTTTCTGTCTCTATATCCAGCACTGTTCTATACAGGTAGTAGCACCTGTGATACAAGGGGACCCGCAGATTGCTCTCTGATGGTAAACTTTACTACCAGAATCCACAGATCTTCCATCCCTTGTATCAATTTTGTTGCCCGTCTCTGCACCTGCTCTAAAACTGCAATATCTTTCTTGTATTGTTATTATTCCCAGAACTGAATTCCATATTCCAGATATGGCCTTACTAGAGAGTTAAACTGGCAATATTATGCTAGCATCTCAATCAGGGATGAGCAGAAACTACGCCAGTGCGAATTTACGCATCATAGTTCGCATCTACGCATCGTAGTTCGTATGTGCCATTTCAAAACTACGCTTACGAATTTACACGTAGCGGAGTACCGCTATGCGTAGCTTACGCCCACTATGCGTAGTTAACATGTGTATTGCGTAGTAAACTACGAATGCGTTACTCGCGTCTAATTTTCCGTGTGCGATTGTATGCTTACAAATTTATGCATTGGAAAGAGGAATGTACGCATAGAAGAGCGCCCATTATAAGCAATTAAAGAGGAATTAATGCGTAAAATTTTCTGCATACGGCCATAAGCATACACTACGCTTTGCATTACGCATAATTGCGTATTTTAACGCGTATTCTACGAAATGCATATGGAGCGAATATTTGATTAGTTTGGCGAAGCGTAATTGCGTAATACTATGCGTACTTCCAGCGTAGCGAAGTTGGCTGACTACGACCATCCCTGAATTCTCAATTTTTTTATTTCCTTTTTAATGTATCTCAAAATGTTATCTCTATCTGCAGCGACTTGCATTGAATACGATTATTTAACTTGTTGTCGATAAGTACTCCTCCAAGTTTGATGTCTCCATCTGTATCCCATTTATGTTGTATGGTGCTAGACCATTGGTACAACCAAAATGCATGACTTTACATTTTTCAACATTGAATTTAATCTGCCATTTATGTGCCCATATAGCCATCCTATCCAGATCCTGTTGCAATATGTCACTATGTTCCTGAGAGTTGATGATTCTGCACAATTTGGTATCATCTGCAAGAATAGCAATATTACTTTCTACTGTATCTACTAGATCATTAATAAATAAATTGAAGAGTACTGGACCCAGTACTGACACCTTTTGGACCCCACTGCTAACAGTCACCCATTGTCAATTAGCCGGTTCCCTATCCATGCACACAAAATCTTCCCCAGTCCTTGCATCCTCAACTTTTGCACCAGACTTTTGTGGGGAACAGTGTTGAAGGCCTTTGCGAAGTCCAAGTATATCACATCTACAGCATCCTCAATATCCACATTAGTGTTCACTACCTCATAAAAGCTGAGCATGTTAGTCAGACATTATATTACAGTTGGTGAAAAAAAATGGCCTTTAGTGCCACTGGTAGTTAACAGTCTGCTGTGTGCCCAAAAAACTAACTGATTACGTATATATAGGTTATGATTTTAACTGTGACAAGCAAAATAATAGAATTTGGGGTGTTTGAGCTGAGGCCTATGTAATTAGATTGTTTTTTTTTGCGGCAAAGTGAAAAAAACAATAAAAAAATTACATTTTTCAAAGTTAGGGTGCAATGTCAGTAAAACCGCATAAGTACAAATGTTACAAAATATGTATATCTGAGTAGGCCTAGGTCTCTAATTTTTTTGGAATGGTGACATTTATGGCTCCATGGGCTTTGCTAAGGAAGAATGACTATTACTTTTGGTGCAAAAAATTGCCTTGAAAAATCAATTGTGTATATAGGGTATCATTTTAACCGTGACAAGTGAGAGAATAGAATTTGGGGTGTTTGAGAGGTGAAGCCTAAGTCATTTGAATTTTTTTTGTGCCAAAGTGATAAAAACTGAAAGAAAATTCCATTTTCAATTTTATGGTGCCATTTCAACAAAGCCACGTAAGTACAAATGTTACAAAATGCATGTGTTGTATGTGTTGAACCATTGCGCATGTGTTTTGTACCATCACCGACCCTGTATGTGCCAAAAATAATTCCGGGTACAACCCCTGTTATACTTGGCGAAATAAAAATGATTCTGATTCTGATATCCGTGTAGGCCTGGGTCTCTAGTTTTCCGAATGGTGACTGTATTACTGTAATGACTGTATTATGTAATGACTGTAATGACTGTAAATTTTTTTTTTTAATGTAATTTTTATTCGGAGTAGAAAAGATGGTACAAAGTCTTAGCATGTCAAAGGTTCCCTCGCAGGGGATAAATTGCTTACATTAGATACAGCAGAGAACATGGAGATCTTAGAAACACGTTGCTAATACATGGACCTTTTGCATAGAGAGCAAGTCATTTTTAGGCAAAGTCTCCTGTATATGTCTCTTTAATATAGTATTATATACGGCCCCATTGCTTCTGATCTATCCTGTTCTTATACTCAATTGCTTCTATTGGTGATGGAGTACCACTCAACTGACTCCATTATAAAATATTTCTAGTCTATAACAATCTAAATCTATGAACTTTACAACATAACCATAGAATCCAATTCCCCCGGCATTCTACTTTGTTTTGGTTTTTAGTAACAGACATTGTGTTATATTAGATTTATTGTTGCGTTAAGGTTAGGTATTCCTGAGATTCCTTGAAGTCTAGCCATACCGCCCATTTAGTGTAATGTTTTCGGTATTGGTCTCTGCTGGTCATAACGGTGTCCTCTATGCAGTGTTCCCCAACCCTGTCCTCAAGGCCCACCAACAGTGCATGTTTTGTGGAAATCCACAGAGGTAGTTAATCAGCTCTGCTGAGACACTAATTACCTCACCTGTGAATGTTTGTGGTTTTCTGCAAAACATGTACTGTTGGTGGGCCTTGAGGACAGGGTTGGGGAACTATGCTCTATAGCCTCCGTCTCATTTACTTTCGCAATCCATTCCCTTACCGAGGGTGGGTTAGCTGCTTTCCATTTGATTGGGATTAGGCCTTTTGCCGCGTTAAGTAGGTGTGGTAGAACAGTTTTCTTATAGTTTTTGGAGCTGTTAAGATGTAGGAGTGCTTGCCATGGGGAGTCCTCCACCTTCCAAGCAGTCACCCTTCTACTGATGTCTAATACCTGCGTCCAAAAGCCCTTTAACTTGGGGCAAGCCCAAAATATATGTAGCATGGTCCCTTTTTCCCCACATTCTCTCCAGCATCTGTCAGAGCTTGAGGAGGACATCTGAGCCAACCTGGCAGGGGTCCTATACCATCGCGATAATATCTTATAATTAGTTTCTTGCATTTTTGTATTTATTGTTGTAGTATGTGCATTACTCAGGATTAATTCTTTATCTCCAGCTGCCAAAGGGGTTTCTATCTCTCTCTCCCAAGCTCTGAGGTATGGTAAAGTGAAGTAGTCCTCTCTGTCCCTAAGGAGTTTATACAGGAATGAGATTGCGTGTTCCTTTTTTTGGGTGCAGATGAATAAGGCAACCCAATCGCCTGCTTGGGCTTCGTCGTCTAGAGAGATCTTGAGTGTTCTACACCATGCTTTAATTTGTGCTAAATGCCATATGTCTAGCGGGTATTTGCCTCTTTCAGCCCTTAATTCAAATATTGTTTTGAGTCTATCTCTTTTCCAGATATGACCCAGGCATAATAGTTGATCTCCCTTCCAGGTTCCAAAAAATCCTCTTTCCATACCCGGGGGGAATAATGGAAATCCTTCTAGTGGGGAGAGTAATGAGATTGGGGGGAATCATTTATAGTGTTTGTTAGAGAGGTCCCCTATTTTTAGTGCATGAAATACCCATGGCGGACATAAGTTAGAGAATTCTCTAGATTCTTTAGGTACCCACTGGGCTTTAGCCAGATCCCTTCCTGCCAGGGTTTTCTCTAATATCACCCACCCTTTGGAGGTCAGCCCATGGGTCCAGTCGAGTAATCTGTTGAGTGCCATAGTTCTATAATAGGTCTTGGGGTCAGGTAGGCCTAGACCTCCATTAATCTTTGACCTGATTAATATAGAGTATGCTAGTCGGGGTGGTCTCCTTCTCCAGACAAATTGAGTGAATAGGGGTCTGAGCTTATTGAAAAATGTTTTTGGCAGGTATATCGGGATAGTCCCTAGAAGGAAGAGGACTCTTGGCATCACATTCATCTTCAAGATGTTTATGCGGCCAAACCAAGTAAATTGGTCCCTATCCCACTTCTGAATATCTTTTGATAGTATGTCTAATAGCGGCTGGAAGTTTAAGTTATATAATTCTTTGAGGTCAGAGGGAAGATAAATCCCCAGATATTTCAGTGCTTTGTCTCGGTAAGGGAATGGAAAATTGCTCTGCAATTTAGCTAGCTCTTGGGGGTCTATGTTTACACCTATGAATTCTGATTTGGAGAGGTTTATCTTTAAGTTTGCAAGATCTCCATAGCGTCTAAATTCACCCAGGAGGTTAGGTAGGGTAATATGAGGGTTGCTTATGTAAAAAAGAACATCATCGGCGAATGCAGAGAGTTTATATTCCCTCTCGCCCACTATTGCCCCCTTAATGTCTGGATTTTCCCTTATGCTTCTAAGCATAGGTTCCAGAGAGAGTGCAAACAGCAGTGGTGATAACGGGCAACCCTGCCTGGTGCCATTCTTGATATGAAACGGGTCAGACAGTATCCCATTTACTCTGACTCTTGCTGAAGGGGTAGAATACAGGGATCTTATCCACTTCAGCATATTCGACTGGAGACCGATATGGGTTAGGGTTTCATCCATTAGGGACCAGTTCACCCTATCAAAAGCTTTTTCTGCGTCGGTTGACAGTAGCATCAGGGGTGAACTGGTCCCTTGGGCCCAGTGAATCAGGTTTAGTGCTTTGTTGGTGTTGTCGCGTGCTTCTCTGCCTTTAATGAACCCGGTTTGGTCAAGTCCTATTAGTTGCGACATGTGTGTGCTAAGTCTATTCGCAATTGCTTTTGAAAAGAGTTTAATATCTAAATTGATTAGGGAGATGGGTCTGTAGCTTTGGCACCAGGCAGGGTCTTTATCGGGTTTCGGTATCACCACTAAGTGTGCTTCTAGCCCTTGTTTGGGAATGAAGTCATCTTCCGCAATATTGTTTAGGAATTTCACCAGGTGAGGGATTAGCAGGTAAGAAAATGATTTATAATATCTCTTAGTAAGCCCGTCTGGGCCAGGGCTTTTTCCATTTGGAAGAGTATTCAGTATGTTCATTATTTCTTCCGTTGTAAACGGGTTGTCTAGCTCCTTACAGCTTTCCTCGTCTAGCTTAGGCATTGAGACCCTCTGGAGATATTCTTTTATTTTTGTGCGCACTCTCTTTTGGCTATTCTCTGAGGTATTGCCTGAGATATTGTATAGGGTGGCGTAATAATCTTTGAAGATTTCTGCTATCTTGTGCGAGTGTAATTCTAGTTGGCCTTGTGGGTCTCTTATTTGGTGGATAAATGTCTTTTCCCTTTTTTTTGCTATGGCCCTTGCCAGTTGTTTCCCACTCTTGTTATTATACTCGTATGCCTTTGCTATCCATAATCTCTGCTTTCGTTTGGTCCTATCTTCTATTGCTTTGAGTAATTTCTCTCTGGCCTCTTTCACCAGTTTTAACCCCTGTTCTGTGCTGTTCCTCTTGTGTGCCTGCTCCAGAGTATAGAGATTGTCTAAAAGGGATTGAGTCTGTAGCCTTTCCTCTCTCTTTTTTTTAGCCCCTATTTTCATCAGTTCCCCCCTTATAACCGCTTTGTGGCTTTCCCATATTATTCCTGCCGACATTGCCTCTGTAGTATTTTCCCTGAAGTAATTCTTCAAAGTTTTGGACAGAATGTCTAGAGTTTCAGCATCGTCTAGGGGGGTTTCATTAAGTCTCCAATGCCATTGCTTTTTGGGTATTTTACTCAATGTTAGCTCGACCCAGGTTGCTGCGTGGTCTGATAGAGTGAGTGTCTCGATTTTAGCTTTCTGTACCGCCCCTAAGCAGTATTGATCTATATAAATTCTGTCAATTCTAGTGTATATATTGTGTACGTGTGAGAAATAGGAGTAGTCTCTGTCTAGGGGGTGTAGGAATCGCCATCCATCTACTAGATGAGCTGTTTTAAGAAGTTGGGAATACCTGCTAATCGTAGATCTGGGGGCTGTAGTTGTAGCGGAAGAGGAGTCCATTTCCGGGTTAGTTATTAAGTTGTGGTCCCCTCCTAGAATCAGGCACCCCTCTCTGAAAGAGGAGAGTTTTTTAAGAACTTTTGACAGAAATTGAGGTTGCTTTATATTGGGTGCATATATGTTTACCACAGTATATTTTCTACCTTCATATTCTCCTTTTAGCATAATAAATCTTCCCAGGTCATCTATGATTGAGTCCGTTATTAACAGTGGGCAGTCCCTGCTTAAAGCTATAGCTACCCCTCTAGCCCTTCGTATTGGGGAAGAGCCTAAGAACCACCTGTCAAATTGATTGTGAGGAAGATATGGTGGGTGTCCTTGTTTAAAATATGTCTCCTGGAGCATTAAGACCTGTGGACGGAGCTTTCGCATTTCAAACCATAATTTCCCCCTTTTGGTTGGTGACCCTAAACCTCTCACATTATAAGACAATATCTTCAAACTAGACAACTGCATTTCCTCTGTGACATCCTCGTAGGGTATCTGTCAGGGGGCCTGGATTCTAAACCGTATAACATCAACAAAGTAAAAGTAACCTTTACTATTGAGCTTGTAGCTCTATTTCCCATAGTTATCAGGGAGTCCCTAGTGGGGTAAGCGTGTCTCGCAATGTGAGCGACTAAAGGTGTAAGCCGCTACTACTCCCGGCTCTCATGCTGTTCAGATGATGGGGCGAGAGCAGGCCCGCTTCTGGATAAGCCCGATGAGCCCAGTCTCACCCCCTCATGTGTGTGGCATATGATCATTAACAGCCCTTTCCACCTCATACCCTATCCTTTATATTAGTAGCATATCTTATCTCACAATACGTTTCTTATCCCTTTAGGATTGCATACCTTACATTTATGTTTTCCCCTTTTAGCATAATAGTGTAGAACTTGTTCCCATAATCTGGACCCGGGGGGGTGTCTGATTAGTGTTCCACAGAGCACCTCCTCCTGGAACAGAGGCATGTACACGTTGTAAGATGGAGGACCTGTTGCCCGGTGCTGTATTTGTTGATCAGGTTGTCACATCTTTCAAATCCATTATACTTGATTTTTCCTTATATCCGGGCTCGGGACAATGGGTGTTTTATGCATGGGGTTAAAGTTTAAGTGGGTGAGCATTTAGATTGTACCTTTTCCCTAGTCCCTTGCTGTCTCTTCAGGGTAGTTCAAGTTTATCAGTATCCATAAGTTTCCTTTGTATATACTGGGTATGTTAGAGGAAGAAGAGGGGGGGATATAAAAGAGAGACGGATTTTTCTTCTTCTTAGAAGGCCTGTCTGCGGGGGCGTCTTACTGCGTATTTACAGATCGCCTCTCCGCAGACAAGTCACCCGGTCCCTGCAGATCTCTTTTCAGGGCCTGTCTTCTCTCGGGGTGAGAGGGTTGGTGCTTTTCCTTTTGTTGGAACCCTGCTGCTTCCATCTATCTCTCTGTGGTAGCTGGGTGGGAGGTTGGGTATCTCGCCAGTCTGGAAAGTCAGTGGCCGGAATGTCAAGTTTGTCCTGAAATTCCTTTAGGTCGTCCTTTGTGCGCAGGATTGCAGTGCGCCCTTGTACCGTTGCTATGAGAGAGAACGGATGTCCCCATTTGTATATGCCTCCTGCTTTTTTAATTTCAGCTAACAGGGGCTTAACCGCCTTTCTTTGTAACAGAGTGTGCTTCGATATATCAGGGTAGAAGGTTAATTGAGCGCCATCAAAGTCAAGACTCTCTTTGTCCCGCATTTTCGCGAAGATGCTTTCTACATCTGTGAATCTGAGGAGTTTGCAAATAATGTCTCTGGGTTTTTGCGGATCTGGGTTTTTGGCAGCGAGAGCCCGGTGTACTCTCTCAATTTCAATGAGGGTTTGTGCGGGCCTTTGTAGTATTATATTGAATATGTCAGTTACCGTTGGGCGGAATTCCTCCGTCCCTGTCGCCTCCGGAAGGCCCCTTATGCGAATATTATTGCGACGGGCTCTGTTTTCATAATCATCTAGTTGGGTTTTCATTATATCCATTTCTTTATCTTGTATCTTTATGTGTTCCTTCATAGTCGCCATGTCTGCGTGTGCTGCCTCCTCTTTTTCTTCCAGCGTTACCACTCTGTGACCGATGCTAGTAATGTCTCTATGTACTTCATCTAACTCTCTGCGGAATGTTTTCTCTATTCTAGTTGCAAAGGAGTCTAGATCATTGAGGGTAGGGAGTCTGTAGATGTAATCTCTGAGGTCTGCATCAGCTAAGTGCGGCCTAGAGCGGGGCGGGGAGGCCTGCGCCTGTAGTGTGCTGCTTCTGCGGCCTGCTGATGATTCACCCACCTCTGAGAAGTTGTCCGCGCCTTCGTCCTCTGAGTCCGTTCTATAGAGTCTCCGCTGGCTACCTTGGCTCTTCGAGCGGGACTGTGTCTGTTTTGGAGGCTCATATTCCGGCGAGTCTCTCTCTGACTGTACGCGCTGCGGGCTGTGTTCAGGCGCCATCTTGGACAACATGCGAGACCTCGTTCTCCCGTCTTGGAAGTAATGGTTGTTCTGCTGTTGGCGAGGTACTGAATCCCCTTTCTTGTTGGTCTTCCCCTTCTTGGAGGTCATGTCCACTCTCTGGGGCTGTCTGCAGACTTATCTATCGCCGCTGAAAAGGTGCTTTGTGAGAGTCCGGGATCAGAGCTCACTCACACACGTCCGCTCTTCATTACGGCAGGCCACGCCCCCGTAATGACTGTAAATGGCCTTGAAAAATCAGTTGGTGCTGCTCACGGTTAACAGCGTATTGCATGGCCAAAAAGCTGATTATGTTCAGGGATGTGCTCACAAGTAGTTACGAGTAGCTAACTACTCAAATTTGTAATTCTAATGAGACTTAATTGCCTCAGGTATGTGGATGGGAGACAGGAAGGTAATTAACTACCTGTCTCCCATCCACACACCTGAGGCAATTAAGCCTCATTAGAATCATAAATTTGAGTAGTTAGCTACTCATGAGCACATCCCTGTTATGTATATATTGTATATATTTTAATCGTGACAAGCGATTACCATATGTGCAATAACAGACTTTTTTTTTTTTGTGGGAGGCTTCTTTCTAGAAGAGGATGAAACAATGGTTGTTGAGTGCCAAAGAGAAAATAATAGCTGAGATGGTGTAAATGTATTGTGTATACTTAGTATTTAAGAATAATATTAACTTGTACTTTAACATAAAATTATGAAACTAGTAATATTGTATTGCTGTCTGAACAGGGCAAGAACTTGTGTCCACCTGCAGCTGGAGGGGTCAAGCTGAATTACACAGTTCTGATTGGGGATAAATCATGTGCTGTCACTGTCTCTGAAACTCAGATTCTCTGCGAGTCGCCAAACCTCACTGGCCAACATAAAGTGACTGTATGTTTCCTTTTACTTTTCCACTTCTTCTATCTCTTCCAAAGTGTTAAACACCACAAAAATGCATGTGATGTGTATATATTATCACTTTTTTGTGTACTTTATAGTGTGTTTATGTGAGCTATTTTTGCACAAAATGATGTCATTTTAATGTTCATTTACTATAGAATTTTTTTTTCATGAGTGGGCTTAAAAA
This sequence comes from Hyperolius riggenbachi, assembly GCF_040937935.1. Lineage (NCBI taxonomy): Eukaryota > Metazoa > Chordata > Amphibia > Anura > Hyperoliidae > Hyperolius > Hyperolius riggenbachi. The sequence goes on along the minus strand of NC_090647.1, from coordinate 394,007,091 downwards.
TGTACCCTGTAATATGCATGCAAAATGGATTATGGCCTCAATTAATCAAGACTTATTAAATCAATGCCCGACAGCTCGGTAAAATACCGAACTCGATCAGTTGATTTCAGGATTCATCAAAATTATCTACAGCTGTTAGCGAGCATTCGGTAACCATTCGGTACTGATGCGATAAAATGGAAGAAAGTGCAATTCATGAAAATTAAAGTGGGCGTGGTTTAGCGTTAAATTTAGGATTAGTTATCTCCTTCACTGCTCTGTCGTTATTCCTGTCAGATCATTGCTGACAGAGAAGATGGAGCCATTTGAAGTGGTTATGTATCAGCTGAAAGTGATTCAAAGGCGCAGAAGGGCAAGAATAAGGTCTCAAACCATATACATTTGCAAGAGAATGGATTTATTTGCTATACCAGGACATCAGCATTTCTCTTGAATCATCTTGTAAGAGAACACAGGCAGTGCCAGGGAATAACTAAATTGCTAGCTGCACTACATTTTTCAGAAAAGGCTCCTATCAAGCCGTAGCTGGCGAAATTGTGGGATTGTCCCTAGCCACTTCCAGAATCCTGGTCCAGGTGTTAAGCCCTATTCGGAATGTTGCTACATGGTGTTCAAAGAAATGCCTTTTTACCCACAATTTCCATGGAAATATCGACATGTTACTGAATGGTTACCGCATTGTTATCGATATTTTATCGAATTCACACCGAATGCGGAAAAACCTTGATGAATACAACTAGAAATCAATAAACTTCGAATTCTGTAATTTAACGAACTGGAAAAAGTTATCGTAAAGACAATGATGAATCGAGGCCAATGTGCATGTGTATTGCCCATACATTTAAATTATGTGTGATGCTTGTAAAAATGATGCACTACTATGTAACAACACATTGCACAGCACATGTGTGCATGTTAATATCTGACAACACCATATATGGGGCTTGATTCACAAAGCGGCGCTAAGTGTTAGCGCCGCTGTGAAAGCCTCTTAGTGCCCCTCTGTGCGCACTAATGGCCGCGCAGAGCTACTTCGCACACAGCCCCGCTCAGTGCGTGCACTGTGGTGTGCGCCGATAATAGTGCGCGGCGCTGCCCCCTAACGGCGCATCGGGTGCTACCAAAAACGGCGTATCAATGCGCCGTTTTGGGGGCACCCAATGCGTCATTTTCGGCGCTTAGGGGGCAGCGGGTGCGATGTTATCGTCGCACCGTGCACTATTACCGGTGCACACCACAGTGCACGCACTGAGCGGGACTTTGTGTGATGTGTGGGCGCAAAGCACTTAACTCCGTGGTTTGCATCCACTAAGTCTTAGGGCACACTAAACAGCTTAGCGCCGGTTAGTGAATCAAGCCCATAGTGTGATGCTTGATTACACTTTATATGCCATGCATGATAGGACTGACAAGGAAAGCAAAGCCTGAGACATGAGTAAAGTGATGGTATACTTACATGGACCCAGACGACACTGCTGCCTGTCTTCTAAGAGCGGAACTGCCTGTGATCAAAGTATATGTTGGACATATGTTGGACATGTTGGATTCTAAGCTGCAGGGTTGGATTTACTATTGAGGCAGTGAGGCTGGAACCTACAAGCACCGGATGGTGGAGAGGCAGCTCACTCCCCTCCCCATGTATTGTTCTTCTCTTCCTCCCTTTCATGCAGAGTTGTGAGAGGAGCATAGAGGAGAAGTCACTTACCAACTCTTGACATTCCACTGCTGGGATCTCTATTCAGCCACATGTCCAGCACCATAGTGGTGTGTCTTCCATTATGTGACCCGCCAGTGAGTCCTGAGAAGAGTGACATGGTATAGCCATAAAGAGGGCTCTGGATGTGCAATTAAAGAGAGATCACAGCTGTGGAGTGCTTAGAGCCTGTAAGTAACTTCTCCTCTATGCTCTGCTCTTGAATTTGCATGGGGAGGGTGGATGCCACATTTGGCACCTACATTGAGGGGCATGGCCAGCCTTCGACCTGAGCGACCGGAGTGGTCGCTCAGGGTGCCACCTCTCAAGGGCGCATGTGCACAGGACAGTGTCGCCCCTCGCCGCCCTGCTGTCTCTCCCCGCCTCAGCTCCATCTGTAATTAGAGCGGGGCTGCAAGAAAATGCTCGCCGATGTCCACTGGTGGCCATTTTCTTGTAGCCCTGCTCTAACTACAGATGGAGCAGAGACGAGGAGAGAAGAGTAACGTCAGCGCTGGAATGCGGAAGTCAGGTGAGTAATTCCCGACCCGCTGCCACTGCTGCAGAAGGGGGGCACTAGGGGCAGCTATACTACCTATATGGGACAAATATACCACCTACACTGGGGGAAACTATACTATCTATACTACCTATACTGGGGGCAACTAGATCAGCTATCTAAAGTGGGGCAACTATACTAGCTACCTTTACTGGGGCAACTCTACTAGGTACCTATACTGGGGCAACTATACTAGCTACATATACTGGGGTAACTTTACTAGCTACATATGCTGGCGCTACTATACTAGCTACCTATGGCAACTATATTAGCTACCTATACTGGGGCAATTATACTAGCTACCTATACTGGGGCAACTATACTGGCTACCTGTACTGGGGGCAACTATACTGCCTATAGTGGGGGCAACTATACTAGCTACTTATACTGGGGCAACTATACTACCTATACTAGGGGCAACTATACTAGCTACCTATACTGGGGGGCAACTATGGTACCTTTACTGGGGGCAACTATGGTACCTATACTGGGGGCATATATGGTACCTATACTGGGGACAACTATGGAACCTATACTGGGGGCAACTATGGAACCTATACTGGGGGCAACTATGCTACCTATACAGGAGGCAACTATACTAGCTACCTATACTGGGGGCAATTATACTACCTATACTGGGGCAACTATACTAGCTACCTATACTGGGGCAACTCTACTACCTATTATTTATTACCTACTACCTATACTGGGGGCAACTATAGTACCTATACTGGGGGAAACTATGGTACCTATACTGGGGGCAACTATGCTACCTCTACTAGGGGCAACTATACAAGCTACCTATACTGGGACAACTATACTACCTTTACTGATGGCAACTATATTAGCTACCTATACTGGGGCAATAATTATACTAGCTGCCTGTACTGGGGCAATTATACCAGCTACCTTTACTGTGGCAACTATACTACCTATGCTTGGCTACCTATACTGAGGGCACCTACACCTGACTTCCTATACTGGGGGCACCTATAGCTGTCTATCTATACTGAGGGGGGGCACCCACACCTGACTACCTATACTGGGGGCACCTATAGCTGTCTATCTATACTGAGGGGGGGCACCCACACCTGACTTCCTATACTGGGGGCACCTAAGCTTGATTACCTATATATTGAGGGCACCTGCACATGAGATCCTATACTGAGGGCACCTATACCTGTCTATCTTCAAAAAGGTTGGGGACCACTGTCCTAGGAGATATCTCAGGAGAAAAGGTGAATTGCATTTGGGCGTGTGTGTGTGTACACGCAAAGAGGATGAGGGGGAGGGTACCAAAATCAGGTTTTGCTCAGGGCACTGTGAAACCTAAAGCCAGGCCTGTTGAGGGGTAATTGCCTATTACAGGGGGCACATCTACTATCTAAAGTGGTGGTGGTGGGGGGTGTGGGCACTTAATACGATGAATACATCTAGAGATAGCTAGATGTATTCATCGTATTAAGTGCCCACACATTGAGCATTGGCTACCTAATCTTCCTGATACTGGGGACATGTTTGGATTCCTAAAATGGGGGAGGAACATCTGCTACTTATATGGGGGGTGGGGTTGCCTAATCCAGGGAACACACCTGCTATCTATACTGGGGGGGGGGGGACCTACATTGGATGGAAAGGGGGACATCAGCTTCCTAATCTTCCTGATACTGGGGGCATGTATGGATTCCTAAACTGGGGGGAGGGGGGTGCATCTGCTATCCAAACTGGGGGCTTAGGTAATACTGGGGTCTTATCTGGCTTCCTGTACTGGATGGGAGAGGCACATTTGCTGCCTATACCAATGAGGCTACCTAATACTGGGGCACATTTGGCTTCATATTCTAAGGGCTACCTAATACTTGGGGGCCCTCTGGCTACCTATACTATGGAGCTGACTCTGGTTACCTTATACTGGGGGCTGTCTCTGGCTACCTATACTCAGGGATACATCTCGCTACTTTTACTGAGGGGAAGTCTCTGGTGACCTATACAGGGGGGGGGGGGGTTCTCTAGCTACCTAATACTTGGAGCCATCTGTGGCTACCAAATACTGGAGGTGTTCATCTGTATAGCTCAAAAGAGTCCCAAATTGGGTGGGACAATCCAGGGATCCGCCCCATTATCCCGAGTCCCATCCCTTTCCTATAGTTTCCTGGTTTCTTCCTCCCTCCTGGGCATTCTCTCTCCCCTTGCTGACAGATTGCAGCACTGTGCATCGGATTGAATGGGGATTAAGTGCCCTCGCTCTTTCCTGCTTCCTTCTCTGCCCACTTTCTCCTCCTGCTCTTTACCCCACCCACAGCTCTGCCCAGACTGCATCCAGCACGAGGTAAGCTGAATTACCTCGTGCTGTGGGGTGTTTGGTAAGGATGAGAGGAGTGAGCTTTCTGCAGCCTCTCAGCTGCTGCCTGTGTCTCCTGTGTGATTTACAGTGTACACAGTGTATTGTCACATGCTATCTGGAAGCCAGACACAGGCTGGGCCTTGATGGCTCTGCTCTGTACAGAACCCAGGAGACACAGACAGCTGTGGAGAGTGTTTCTGCTGGACAAGCTTTGGCAGGTTGTCACTGCAGAGGATAGTGTTAAGTACTGGGTTTAGGGGACAGTGCAGGAGTGGGTGTCACAGATTCGGGTGTCATGAAGGAGAGGAGCAGGGACGTTCAGTATGGTGTGTGATATTATCAGGAGGGAGGAGAGTAGAGAACACCCAACTATTAACTGGTGCTCAGCACCCACTTAAATGTACTATGCACTATAGTGTAGCACTCAAGTTCATAGTTCCAAACTGTCTCCCTTTTAGAGGGATAGTCCCTCTTTTTGGGAACCTTGTCCCTTTGTCCCTCTTTCCTCCTCACTTGTCCCTCTTTGAGGACTGATGTACAGATCTGTGTAAATATGTGTATGTTGTTATGTAGGAAAATGAACCAGGATAGAAAGTGCCAGTGTGGTTTGAATTAGAAAACAACATATTTTTCTAATGAAAATCTTTATAGTATGCGTGATTAGGGGTGTGCCGGTGAGTGGTTAGGAGTGTGGCTAAAGTGTCCCTCTTTCTGATTTCAACAAGTTGGGAGGCCTGGCTTACCTTTGGGCAGAGGCGCAGCTAGGGCTTTCAGCGCCCGGGGACAAAGACTATTAATGTGCCCTGTAAGGAGGGCCGCGCCGCTCCAAAAAGTTGTGTGGCCATGCAACATAATGTGGGCATGGTAATGGGTGGGGCCAAATATACATGACCTTAGCAGTGGTGTAAAAAGTCTGCCAGGGAAGTTTGAGCTCTGCCATAGTGTTTCCCCCCAAAATACCTGTAATCTGACAGCATTTCACCAAAAATACATGTAATTTGGCAGAGGTTCCTCCAAAATACAGATAATATGGCAATGGTTCCCCCAAAAAAGACATAATCTGGCACAGGTGGTTCCTCCAACATACATATAATTTGGCAGCTGTTCCCCAAAATACACTTAATTTGGCAGCAGCGGTTCCCCAAAAATACAGTTAATCTGGCAGCAGTTCCCCCAGAATAGGAGCCCCCAGTATAGGTAAACCAGTCTATAAGTGTCCCCAGTGGAAGTAACCAGGCCTACAGGTGTCCCCAGAATCTGTAGCCAGGTGTATATGTGTCCCCAGTATATGTAGCCGCGTGTATATGTGTCCCCAGTATATGTAGCCAGGTGTATATGTCCCCAGTATATGTAGCCAGGGGTATAGGTACCCCCAGAATAAGTAGGCAGGTCTATAGTAGTCCCCAGAATATGTAGGCAGGTGTATAAATGTCCCCAGTATAGGTAGCCAGGGGTATAGATGCGTGATTAGGGGTGTGCCGGTGAGTGGTTAGAAGTGTGGCTAAAGTGTCCCTCTTTCTGATTTCAAAAAGTTGGGAGGCCTGGCTTACCTTTGGGCAGAGGCGCAGCTAGGGCTTTCAGCGCCCGGGGACAAAGACTATTAATGTGCCCTGTAAGGAGGGCCGCGCCGCTCCAAAAAGTTGTGTGGCCATGCAACATAATGTGGGCATGGTAATGGGTCGGGCCAAATATACATGCCCTTAGCAGTGGTGTAAAAAGTCTGCCAGGGAAGTTTGAGCTCTGCCATAGTGTTTCCCCCCAAAATACCTGTAATCTGACAGCATTTCACCAAAAATACATGTAATTTGGCAGAGGTTCCTCCAAAATACAGATAATATGGCAATGGTTCCCCCAAAAAAGACATAATCTGGCACAGGTGGTTCCTCCAACATACATATAATCTGGCAGCTGTTCCCCAAAATACACTTAATTTGGCAGCAGCGGTTCCCCAAAAATACAGTTAATCTGGCAGCAGTTCCCCCAGAATAGGAGCCCCCAGTATAGGTAAACCAGTCTATAAGTGTCCCCAGTGGAAGTAACCAGGCCTACAGGTGTCCCCAGAATCTGTAGCCAGGTGTATATGTGTCCCCAGTATATGTAGCCGCGTGTATATGTGTCCCCAGTATATGTAGCCAGGTGTATATGTCCCCAGTATATGTAGCCAGGGGTATAGGTGCCCCCAGAATAAGTAGGCAGGTCTATAGTAGTCCCCAGAATATGTAGGCAGGTGTATAAATGTCCCCAGTATAGGTAGCCAGGGGTATAGATGCCCCTGGTATATGTAGCCAGGTCTATAAATGTCCCCAGATTAGGTAGCCAAGGGTATAGCTGTCCCCAGTATATGTAGCCAGGGGTATATGTCCCCAGTATATGTAGCCAAGGGTATATGTCTCCAGTATATGTAGGCAGGTGTTATGTCCCCAGTATCTGTAGCCAGGGGTATAGGTGTCCCCAGTATATGTAGCCAGGGGTATATGTCCCCAGTATATGTAGCCAAGGGTATATGTCTCCAGTATATGTAGCCAGGTGTTATGTCCCCAGTATATGTAGCCAGGGGTATAGGTGTCCCCAGTATATGTAGCCAGGGGTATATGTCCCCAGTATTTGTAGCCAGGGGTATAGTAGTCCCCAGAATAGGTAGCCAGGTGTCCCTCCAGCAGGAGGGGTGGTAGCGTGGAGAAGGGGAAGCGGTAGGCACAGCGGTGGGGAAGGGGGACGTCTCCTCCCCCTTCCCTCACCTTAGGGCATCCCCCTCCCTCACTTCGCCCTCCAGATATGAGCAGCGGGCAGCGGGCTGGTGGCAGAACACTTACTCTATTCCCAGCGCGGGAGGGAGATCTGTGTGCCCCTACTCTGGTCTAGAGTAGCGGCGCACTGGGTGTAGAAAGAAGTTTTGAACTTCAGAGGCCCAGTCCGAGTGTCCCTAGAACATCGCCAGAAACCTTTTCCACCAGGTCAGACTGGAACTCACCTGATTATATTTGTGTTCACTTAAGATCCCCTTGATCATGGTGAAATATCAAATCAAATCAAATCAAAGATAGCTTTATTGGCATGACCAAGATTCATTACAGGTATTGCCAAAGCAAGGGTAAATAGGGGACATGGGAGGGGGTGGGGTAGGGGGACAATGGCTAAGCAGTCTGTGGACATTTTTTAGGTTTACAGTTCAGTTATGCTCCTCTCAGTCTGTGGCATGCTGTGACATAGTGTGCAGCGATTGTCACTGTGGATTCCTCTTCTCCCAGTAGAATATATGTTTTTCTCTCATCTTCTAGTGTGAGAAAGTCTGGGAATAGTTCCAACAATTTCTTAAAGTATATGTCCCTGGTTGCAGTATATTTGGGGCAGTGCAGCAGGAAGTGCCTTTCATCCTCAAGGGTCTTCTGCTCACAGTGTTGGCATAGTCTCTCCTCCCTGGGTTTGTACGTCTGTCTGTGTCTCCCAGACTCTATTTCGAGGTTGTGAGCACTCAATCTGTAGACACTCAGGATTTTCCTCTCTTGAGAATTTTGCAGCTTTGCCAGGTATGGGGCCATTTTATATTCTCTTTGTAGAGACTGGTATATGGTTAGCTTTTGTGACTGTTTTATTTCACTCCTCCATTTTTCCACATAGTCTTCGTTGCTCTTAGCTGTGGTGTGTTTTATCTGGACTTTTGTTATGACCTGTGGGTCGGAGGTTGGAGGGAGTAAAGAGCTGACCACGACTTTCAGTGCACACAGCTTTTCTTGGTCTTCATTGTGCAGCATGGCTTTGTAGTGGGGTGAGTCTGCTCTGTAGGTGGGCCCAGAAGGACAACACTCTCTTCTGTATCTCAAGCAGTAATGGGAATCTCCCCAGCTCAGCTCGGCAGGCATTGTTTGAGGTACTCCGGTGGACATGGAGAAGGTGTTTGCAGAACTCAAGGTGGAATATTTCTGTTGGGCTAGATTCCCATTTTGATTGGTCTGGGTAGGTGGTGGGGCCCCAATCTTCACTTCCATACAGTTGGATTGGAGTGATGACACTGTCAAAAACTTTCAGCCAGACCTTTACTGGTGGTTTGAGGTGGTACAGGTCTTTCCTGATGGCATAGAGCGTTCGGCATGCTTTGGTTTTTAGGGCCTCTATGGCTGACTTAAGGCTTCCTGATTGGTTGATTTCCAGACCAAGGTAGGTATATTTATCAGTTCTGCTGATTTCACAGTCATTGAGTATAAAGGATGGGCTCTGGGCTGACCTGTTTTTCCTCTGGAACACCATGGTTTTGGTTTTCTTTAGATTAATGGGGAGTGCCCATGTTGTGCTAAATTTCTCCAGGATTTCTAGGCTGTCTTGTAGACCTTCTTTGGTTGGTGATAGCAGTAAGAGGTCATCTGCGTACAGCAGGAATTTCACTGTTGTGTCATGCAGGGTGAGTCCTGGTGCTGGTGAAGCCTCTAGGGCTGAAGCTAATTTGTTGATGTATATGTTGAAAAGTGTTGAACTCAGGCTGCAACCCTGTCTTACCCCCTGACCCTGGAGGAAAAAAGGTGGTCTTTTCCCATTTACTTTCACACTGCACTTGTTCCCAGTGTATGAGCTCTTTATGACATCATATGTTTTCCCTCTTATTTCGCTCTCTAGGAGTCTCAGGAATAAACCTGGATGCCACACTGAGTCAAAAGCCTTTTTAAAGTCCACAACGCAGGCAAATATTTTTCCCTTTGTCTGTTTACATGGTTTTTGATAAGGGTGTGCAGGGTGTAGATGTGGTCGGTGGTGCGATGGTTTGGCATAAAACCTGCTTGGCTCTTACTGATAACATTGTGCTGTGTGAGAAAGGTGAGGATTCTCTTATTCAGGATGCTGTTGAACAGTTTTCCCAGTGTGCTGCTCACACAGATGCTTCTGTAGTTGGTTGGGTCATAGTGATCTCCATTCTTGTAAATGGGAGTTATAAGTCCTTCATTTTAGACTTCAGGGAAGTAACCAGCGTACAGGACCAGGTTGAATAGTTTCCATATTGCAGCATGGATTTCTGGGGTGCCAGATCTGATCATTTCTGATAGGATTCCATCTGTGCCACTAGCTTTTTTGCCTTGCATGGATTTTATCTTCTCTTTTATTTCCTCTAGTGTGAAAGGTGTGTCAAGTGGGTTTTGAAAATCTTTCATCTTCTCCTCCAGGTTCTTTAATTTGCTGAATATTTGTACTTGTTCTGGGCTGAGTTCTTTTATAGGAATATCTCTGTATAGGTCTTTGAAGTATTGCAGCCAGACTTGGCCATTTTGAATATGCTGATTTTGTTTGGGTTTTTTGCCAATTTGTTTCCAGGTCTCCCAAAAGGAGTTGTCTTGCAGGGATTCTTCAAGCTGTTCGAGTCGATGTTGGATGTGTTTTTTCTTTTTAATGGTCACTTTATATTGACGTTGTGCGGTGTCATGTGCTTAGTGACTTGTTTCTTAGGTTGTTTCTTAGTGACTTGCATTCACTGTTGAACCATGTGTTTGAGTTTTTCTTTGATGGTCTCTTTTGGGCAGTCCTTCTTATGTTGGCCATTTCTGCAATGGTGTGTAATATCTGGTTGAAGTACTTTGCTGCTTGCTGCACACCTTGTTGATCAGGGTTGTAGGTATACGTTTGATAGTCCAGAAGTAGCTGTCTTGCTTCTGGTCTGTTGAGAGTCTCCTTGTACTTTATGGTTGATTCTCTGGACCATTTAAAAGTGGGTGGTAGGTTACACAGGCTTCCTGGATGTTGTTGTACAGAGGGTTTGCTTGAGGAATTGATGTATAGTAGGATTTGGTTGTGGTCTGACAGGTGCGATTGTGGGGTGACTATGAGAGCACGGATGCTTGCAGGGTCCATTTTGCTGATGGCACCACACTACTACCTACATGGGAGTTTAGTGTATATCTCCCTAGAGAGTCCCCCTTGGTTCGGCCATTAAGGATGTGAAGCCCTAGACCTTTGCAGAGGTTCAGCAGTTGTTTCCCATACTTATTGACTGTGCTGTCATAGCTGTTTCTATCTTTCTGTATGGTTTCAGGGTACTGGGTCTCAGGTCCAAATATATGGAAATTGCCTTCTGAGGTGAGGTAGTCTTTTTCTGTTCCTGTTCTGGCATTTAGGTCACCGTAGATAAGTATTTTCCCCAAGTTTTGGAAGTGAGCAGTAGGACTTGGTAGCTCTCTGTATTAGAGTATGGTGATTCTGCTGGTGCAATATATGCTGCACAGAGGTAAATGTCAGTCTGAGAAGAGATGATGGGGCTGCTTAACTTTAACCAGATGTGGCTGTTCTCTCTCTTCACTGGTTTGATGTATTCTTGGAGCTCCTCCTTATACCAGATTATAATCCCTCCTGAGCAGCGACCCTGCTTGAATATGTTTGTGTCTCTGGCCTGCGACAGTGAATTCCCGATAACCAATGGGTACTGATGACTCGCCCTCTGTCTGGGTCCATGTCTCTAGGAGGATCTATATGTCCACCTTTCTTAGTCTTTCTTCAAAGTCGGGGTCGTTTATTTTGGTTCCAAAACCTGAAGCATTCAAGCCTTGAATATTCCAGCTGCTAATTATGAGGGGTTTCATGTTGTGTTTGGTTTTGTTTACCTTGTAATGAGCTGTTTATAGGGCAGTCAGTTTTCCACAGTCCATCCTTTAGCATATTGTGTGTGGCGAGAAGCAGTTTCCTTAGTTCTTCTGCCATGTCAGTGCTCTGTGGTGTTATCTCAGTTGTAGGTGTTGTGGTGGCTGGGTTCCTCCTTTGTTGCCATCTCAGGGGATTCACATTTTGGTTTACGGAGCGATTTATGTTATGCCTTTTGGGGGTAGTCTGGCTTGGATTGGCTGGTACTACAGCTGTCTGGGGTCTGGGCGCCAGGGGCCTGTTAAGCACCAGGTCTTTAAACTATTTTGCCAGCAGGCTCACTCCTCACTTATGGAGGTGTTTATTGTCATATAGATGCTGATCTGATATAGAGATATGTTCTGCCAGTTGTATGTTTGCTGATGGGCTGATTTTGGTAGTCAGCTGCTTATTTATATCCTGGATTGTCTGGGGAGAGATGTCTTTTCTTGGTAGCAATTTAGACAAAATGATTTTGGAGCTAGGGAAATGTTTTTCTGTGGCCATTATTAAGGAGTACAGTTTGTCTGCAATGAGGTCTTGTCTATTGTCCAGGTTGTTTGTCCCTGTATGTATGATGATATGCTTAGGGGCAGTGAAGTTTGGCTTGTTGATGGCCTCTGCTGCTTTTTCAATTGTTGGGCAGGGTATTGTTTTAACATGTTTCCCAGGAAAAAGACATCTTGTATTGATGTATTTCCCATTAGAATCAATTATCAGTGCTATTGCTTTGTTTCACTGTCCTGTAATCTTGAAATGCAGATCTCTTGATTTGTTTCTCTGGGGTGTGTTTGTGGAGCCATTTCACTGGGCTGGATGTTTATTTGTTTAAGGCTTGCAATCTCTTGTTTAAGGTGGTTGTTTTCAGTTTGCAGTCTTTCACTTGCATCTTTGAGTGACTTCAATTCTACTTTTGTAGGGAGATAAAATATAGAGAAACCGAGAGCCCAATATAGTGTAGTATGTTAAAACATAAACGAAGTAAGGCAAATCAGTGAGAAGAATATACTCACAAACGTGGGTTACCACACAGGCAACCACTGTATAAGCAGGTGAGGAGATTAGACCTGTCCTCACTCAGGATTAAGAAGTCGCTCTCTGTAGATGAGAAAAAGGGGTAGATCACCCCTCCACCAGGGGTGGACACGATTTTGCAGTAGGAGAACAGAGGCGCCAGCAGAATAAAAGTGGATAAAAGCTTTAAAATTTGCTTCGAGGAAGTGGTGGACTTACCTCCATAAAGCAGACACGAAAGACTGTCTGTATAATAGTAATCACATTTATTATATGGTACCCCAAAAGTGCAACGCGCTTCGCAGGCCGAGCCCGCTTCATCAGGCAATAAAGTGGGGACAAAACAGAATTCCAGCAGTAGCAGTGTAGCGCCTCAGTGGTCAATTCCACTTTTAGTTGGTTAATTGTAATCTCATTGTCACTTTTGTTTTTGGCAATCTGCTCTCTGAAAAGGTGAAAGTCTCTTTCCAGTTCAGATAAACTGTCTTTGAGGATGTCTTGTGAGGGATGTGATGTTTTTACACCAGATGCAGCCTTGCCTCTGGAGGATGGTTTGGTACTTATATGTCCACTGTTTATGGCATCAGGATCTGGCTGGTTTTCTATTTGACTTATTACTTGATTTTTCATGTGAGGATACAGCTTTTCAAACTCATCCAGGTAGTGTTGTACACCTTGTATCAGGATTGTGCCAGTGTGGTAGACGCTAACGGTCAGCAAAACAGTCCCTGAGTCTTCCTGATCCATAATTCTTATTTGTTTCCCTTTTGGTATACTTCCGAATTCAGTGTTCTTGAATTGGTGGCAGATAGCAGTATGCCAGGCCTCAGTTTCCTCTGTGTGAAATAACATCTGTTTTTATTCTGGGTTTAGATGAGAAGTCTGCATAAAGAGTCTCTGGGTTATCTTGAATTATTTTCTGTTTTTGAGCTTTCTTAGCTGTCTTGCTTTTACTCTTGGGTGTGTAAACAATCTCCAGGGTGTCAGACAGAGACCCCCTGCTGGCTGTGCTGGCCTCATTTGTAACATGGCTAGTCTTTTGTTCTGCTGGTTTTAAGCTTTCCATTGTAAAATGGCTAAGTAAACTGTTCTTATTTCTATAGAGTGTGTAATATTTAGCAGAATGCCCTTACCTCAAAGGACTCAGTTCTGCAGACTTGGCCGGTTCTGGAGATGGTTTCTGCTGTTGTTAGGATCTGTTGGTTGACATGATTTGGTTTGCTGCTGCTTCACCTCTAGTTTAGTGTTCTGTTTGTTTAACCGTTGTAACAAAGTGTGGTCTTGTGTCAAAACCTGTACCCATTTGTCCCATGGAGTGTTATCTCTCAGGATGGGCACTTCCTGTGGAGCTTTGAACGTTAGAGTTCTCTTAACAATTTGAGGAATAACGTAGTCAAACCTTGACGACTAGATCCATATGGGATCTCCGCTCGCTCACACAATAAGTTCCGCTTGGGAGATCATATATGGAGAGAAGAGAAAGAGAGTGGCACTCCCTAATCAATTATTGCAGACAGTGCATAAGAAAGCAATAAAATCTCACCATACCATCTGTTTGGTAACCCTTGTCTTCTGCTGGGACGTGTGCATCACGGATGAGGATTGAAGAAAGTATAGGTACAATTTTCCAAATGTAGAAAAAGAAGAAGATAATCCGGGCACCTTCCGTCCAGTGCTTTTATTGCAAGTAGTGACAGACAATATTCTGGGTACCGTATCCAAAAGGTACCTCCATCTGGTGGTCCTCAATGGTGATGGTGCGGTGGAGGTGGGGGGAACCAGGGCACTAAGTGGGACTGGCGACGGCTGTTTCGCATCTGTCCAGACGCTTGGTCACGCTGCGTACCACTGTGTGGGGCGAGCGACATACATCCGGCATATAGCGGGGACAAGCTCCGCCTCTTCCGGGTGTAGCGTTCACCGCTAGTGATTGGAGAGGGAGGGAAGTGGATCCCGGAAGGGGTCAACACCGCGCTGTTACTACAAGCACAGACTAACCAGCAAGCTCATGGTGACCCAGAACTCATTGGGGTGTGTAAGGGACTACAATGGTCCTAAAAGCCCCCTTACTAAGATGTTAAGAAAAACAAAAGTTTGCTTTCCTAAAACAGAAAGAATTTGCGATAATTCAGGTTGGAGTGAGCTCGAGATGTCTCCCAGGCACCACTGCTGAATATATGCAAATTAACCATTGTACCCTTAGAAGCTAAACACACCTCCAGAACCGCTGGAATGCAATGATGTGTCAGCTTGTTAATATGTACAGAGCCATAATAATCCCACATGCATACAGACTGTTTCGGATTGTTTGATCCTCATCAGTGCATGGCATGGATTAATTTGGCTCTATGAAGTAGGGCTTGTAAATCCGAGAGGCAAAGACTAACCAGCAAGCTCATGGTGACCCAGAACTCATTGGGGTGTGTAAGGGACTACAATGGTCCTAAAAGCCCCCTTACTAAGATGTTAAGAAAAACAAAAGTTTGCTTTCCTAAAACAGAAAGAATTTGCGATAATTCAGGTTGGAGTGAGCTCGAGATGTCTCCTGGGCACCACTGCTGAATATATGCAAATTAACCATTGTACCCTTAGAAGCTAAACACACCTCCAGAACCGCTGGAATGCAATGATGTGTCAGCTTGTTAATATGTACAGAGCCATAATAATCCAACATGCATACAGACTGTTTCAGATTGTTTGATCCTCATCAGTGCATGGCATGGATTAATTAAAGCCCTACTCCATAGAGCCAAATTAATCCATGCCATGCACTGATGAGGATCAAACAATCCGAAACAGTCTGTATGCATGTTGGATTAATATGGCTCTGTACATATTAACAAGCTGACACATCATTGCATTCCAGCGGTTCTGGAGGTGTGTTTAGCTTCTAAGGGTACAATGGTTAATTTGCATATATTCAGCAGTGGTGCCTGGGAGACATCTCGAGCTCACTCCAACCTGAATTATCGCAAATTCTTTCTGTTTTAGGAAAGCAAACTTCTGTTACTACAAAACCCATAATGCTAAGCGCTTTGGTGCGTCTAACGGAGGCTGAATGGACTATGTATGGTAACCATAGTGACAGCAAACAATAGCCATGACGCCCGCTTCGCAAGTTTAGAAGTGTAAATTTCCACATACTAATCGGCATCGGTCTGTAGTATTGCAAGTGAGGTAATATTACTACCTCTACCTGCTTAGTGTATGACGCTGGCCCCAAGGCTTCCACCTATCCTCTCTGGTGTGAATTGGGACATAAAGTGACAATTAAAACCATAAAATCTGGAAAAGGTCAGCTTACTCAACACCTCTATTTCAACCACACTAATATACAATCTTGCCTTATTAATTTTGCTAATGCAGAATAATGATTACATTTATCTGTAGATGGTTGGGGACTAGATCTTATAAAGTACTCAGGGAAGAGCAAGGGAAAATTATAAATCAACGTAAATAGCTCCACCTACACCAGTACCACGGGGACCATTATGTTACATTTCATCAAAACCAAAATATTAACATCAGAGACATATACCAACCCCCATTCATTCTGATTACTACTGATTTCAGGGGTCTAACATACAAGCAAGTTCAATTTTATCATTCAGCCCCCCTGGACCCATTGCTTCTGTTCGTAATATAATACGTGTTTCTCTTCGAAGAAGCAATTTGTCTCTGTCCCCTCCCCTTGTAGGGGCTTCCACCTTCTCCAACACTGCAAAGGTAAGACCACAACTGGACCTCCCATGCTCCTCTCTCATGTGCGTCACTATTCTGGTACCAATTTTCCCTGCCTTGATGGTACTAACATGTTCCCCTATCCGGATTTTTATTGGCCTAGTGGTCTGGCCTATATACATTTTTTTGCATGGGCAAAATAGTACATAGACCACATATTCCGTCTGGCAGGTGAAGAAATTTTGAATTCCACCCCTCCTATTTGAATGCATTTAGAAGTTATCATCTTGGGGCAAAATTTGCAGTGTCCGCACTTGAAGTTCCCTACTGGGACATGTTGATCGAGCCATGTAGTTGGTTTAGGTGACAAGAACTCACTTTTAGTGAGCATATTAGCAAGGGTGGGTGCTCTCCTAAAAACTACCCGTGGGGGTCCCCCTACTTTCTTAAATTAATCAGGGTCGTGTTGAATTATTTTCCAATGTTTGAAAACACTTTCCCTGATCTTATTGGCCATGGGAGTGTAATCAAAGGTGAATACTAATCTTCCCACCTCATCCGCTTTCTTGTTTTTCCCTTGCAAAAGTGTTTTCCTATCCTTCCCCTGAGCTTTACATCTTGCCTTAATCAGTAACTGCGTGTCATAGCCTCTTTTGCGGAACCTGTTAGTTAGGTCCATGGCCTGATTCTCGAAGGTCTGCTGCGAACAATTATTCCTCCTGAGGCGTAGATATTGGCCATATGGGATGGCCTCCACCACATGTCTGGGGTGGAAGCTCCCTGCATGGAGGACCGAGTTAGTCGCAGTCGGCTTCCGATATCCTTCACTGATCAATTTATTGTTTACCACTTTGAGCCTGAGGTCCAGGAAGACCACCTCCTCTCCGACCATCTCCGAGGTGAATTGCATATTTATATCATTGATATGCAAGTAGTTAACAAACTGCGAGAATTGTGCCTCCGAGCCTGACCACACCACCAGGACGTCGTCCACGTACCTGGACCACTGTCTGACGTACACTCGGAACGGGTTTATGTCCGAGTGCACTACAGATTCCTCCCACGCCTCCAAAAACAGGTTAGCAAAGGAGCACGCCACTGGGGTCCCCATGACCGTCCCCGCGACCCGGTGGTACCAACAGCCATCAAACATGAAAGCATTGTGAGTAAGCACAAAATCGAAACATTGGCAAATAAATTCAATGTAATTATCATCCTTGTTGGTACGTTGTAAATACCTTCTGACGGCCTGTACCCCCAGGTCTTGGGGAATCCTGCTATACAGGCTGACCACATCAGACCAAGCGTCTGGACAGACGCGAAATGGCCGTCGCCAGTCCCACTTAGTGCCCTGGTTCCCCCCACCTCCACCGCACAATCACCATTGAGGACCACCAGATGGAGGTACCTTTTGGATACGGTACCCAGAATATTGTCTGTTACTACTTGCAATAAAACCCCTTGGGAGATCAACCTTGTCGGAACAATATGAAAATGTACAATGAATGTGCCACTAGACATCATGCTTAAAAAACAAACTTTTCCTTCAGCCACCGGAGATATTGGTTTGGCTTTAGGATGGATCTTTTGAATGGCAGCTGCGTATTCTGTGCTATTGAACCAGCATGCTTCCTCACTAAATCTGACTTGCCCCGGCAAACACAGGTACTTCTCTGAGAATTGCCAGCATGGCGACAAGTCTACTTGTTTCACCTCTCTGTCTAGCACCAAAAAATGTTGACCTCTCAGGTCATGGTGTAAGACATGTGTGGATGAAACAGGTGTCCCCAGTGATACTACTGGAAAAACTACCTGGGTTTTTCCATCAGTAGGAACTAAGGAAGAAGCGGTGCATAAAGAATTGTCGCAACCTTTCCACCTGTTTACCCAGACATCTCGGTGCCTCCATGCAAAAGATCCTTCCCCAGAAAAATCGATAAATCTCTCCTTGTCAAGTCTCAGTTGTAAAGGAGTTTTACCTTCTGATAACCTTGAGCCATTATCTTAAAATCTCCTTTTAACTCGGTCTGCATAGACAGGCATGCTGTTTCCCAATGCAGTACCCTTATCATGTGCAATCATCTTCTGAAGAATTATTTGAATGTGCCTTTGAGTGTACTGCTGAACTTTATAGGTGTTGTGTGTTAACTGTTCCAAAACCAAGTTCAGATGATGTTGGGTACCCACATTCTGTTGTCCCAATGTGCCTAATTGTTGAATGACCTCTGTCATACCTTCTATTAGCATCTCAATGCCAAAAGATGTTCCAAACTGTCCTGATTGGGCCTTTGCCCCCTTATGTCATGAGGCAAAATGCGTACTTTAGGTCGGGAAGAATGTACTCTCTGCAATCTTTCAATTACTGTAAGAGTACCTCCTCACTTACCCATCTAGAATGAGGATAAGTGGCTGAATATGGATTGTGTAGGATTGTCTCATACGGTGAACCATGTAGTGAGGATGGTGTTACCTGTGTTGACTCTCCCTTCCTCGGGATCGCTCTCCCCACCCTCTTGGTTACCTGAAAATGTGACTGGATCTCGATTCTTTCAACTTGTTCCAAGAACCAAAACCCTTCTGCTTTCCAGCCTGTGTGTATATATACAGGATCTTCTCAAAAAATTAGCATATTGTGATAAAGTTCATTATTTTCTGTAATGTACTGATAAACATTAGACTTTCATATATTTTAGATTCAAATACACACAACTGAAGTAGTTCAAGCATTTTATTGTTTTTCTTATTGATGATTTGGGCATACAGCTCATGAAAACCCAAATTTCCTATCTCAAAAAAATTAGCATATTTCATCCGACCAATAAAAGAAAAGTGTTTTTAAAACAAAAAAAAGTCAACCTTCAAATAATTATGTTCAGTTAGGCACTCAATACTTGGTCAGGAATCATTTTGCAGAAATGACTGCTTCAATGCGGCGTGGCATGGAGGCAATCAGCCTGTGGCACTGCGCAGGTGTTATGGAGGCCCAGGATGCTTTGATAGCGGCCTTAAGCTCATCCAGAGTGTTGGGTCTTGCGTCTCTCAACTTTCTCTTCACAATATCCCACAGATTCTCTATGGGGTTTAGGTCAGGAGAGTTGGCAGGCCAATTGAGCACAGTTATACCATGGTCAGTAAACCATTTACCAGTGGTTTTGGCACTGTGAGCAGGTGCCAGGTGGTGCTGAAAAATGAAATCTTCATCTCCATAAAGCTTTTCAGCAGATGGAAGCATGTAGTGCTCCAAAATCTCCTGATAGCTAGCTGCATTGACTCTGCCCTTGATAAAACATAGTGGACCAACACCAGCAGCTGACATGGCTCCCCAGACCATCACTGACCGTGGCTACTTGGCACTGGACTTCAGGCATTTTGGCATTTCCCTCTCCCCAGTCTTCCTCCAGACTCTGGCACCTTGATTTCCGAATGACATGTAAAAGTTGCTTTCATCCGAAAAAAGTACTTTGGACCGCTGAGCAACAGTCCAGTGCTGCTTCTCTGTAGCCCAGGTCAGGCGCTTCTGCCGCTGTTTCTGGTTCAAAAGTGGGTTCATGCTTCCATCTGCTGAAAAGCTTTATGTAGATGAAGATTTTATTTTTCAGCACGACCTGGCACCTGCTCACAGTGCCAAAACCACTGGTAAATGGTTTACTGACCATGGTATTACTGTGCTCAATTGGCCTGCCAACTCTCCTGACCTGAACCCCATAGAGAATCTGTGGGATATTGTGAAGATAAAGTTGAGAGATGCAAAACCCAACACTCTGGATGAGCTTAAGGCCGCTATCGAAGCATCCTGGGCCTCCATAACACCTGAGAAGTGCCACAGGCTGATTACCTCCATGCCACGCCGCATTGAAGCAGTCATTTCTGCAAAAGGATTCCTGACCAAGTATTGAGTGCCTAACTGAACATAATTATTTGAAGGTTGACTTTTTTTTTGTTTTAAAAACACTTTTCTTTTATTGGTCGGATAATATATGCTAATTTTTTGAGATAGAAAATTTGGGTTTTCATGAGCTATATGCCCAAATCATCAATAAGAAAAACAATAAAAAGCTTGAACTACTTCAGTTGTTTGTATTTGAATCTAAAATATATGAAAGTCTAATGTTTATCAGTACATTACAGAAAATAATGAACTTTATCACAATATGCTTATTTTGTGAGAAGATCCTGTAGTTGTTTCAGGAACACCCTCTGTTGGCCACTCCGGGCTGTGGTGCAGTTCCTCACTTCACTTCTGGAGGAGAAGGGATGTTTACGTTTACTGCTCGTTCCTCTCCAGTCTAGAAGAACTCCTCTCCGCTACCTTATGTACAATGTCATAAGTACTTACCTTTTTTCAAATATGCTCCCACGGACTTCACCTTTGGTAGCTCTTACCTCATCCCCCCCGTACATACTCAGCCGCAGTATGTACTGAGTACAAATGCCACACACTTGTTGCTGCTACCTGCAGACTGCTTTTCAGCTGAGCTTGCAATGCTCTTACCCATTTTCGTTTACTTACCTAGAACTTCATTGATCGCAACCAGCTCTGCTAGAAATCCTGTTTGTTGTAACCTCTGACCAATGTTTGCCAATGCTACTACCTCTATACTTGCCCAAAAAATGGCTACCTCCCTGTAGGAAGGTGTGCTTTGTACTTTAACTACACAAGGTTCAGGGCTGCACATGCCAGCCTCATATGCCTGCATGAGAGTCTCTGAATGCCTACTAGGTAGGTAGTCCTATGGCAAACATTCTACTGATACACTGTCACTCTGTAAATGGCAACTCCTTGCATCTTTTTATTTGCCCATTGAACTGCTTTCAGTTCTGTTCTTTGTGCTAAACTTGGTAGGAGCTGGAAAATATATATTTGACCAATCAGTGGAAAAGAAAAAACACACAAACAGCCCAGCATTGACCTCTTTGTCAATCTCTGGCCCTGTCCAAGACAAAAACAAGAAAAAAAAAAAACATTTACCGCTCTGCAGCCACGGCGACAGACACCTGGATTGGTCAACTCCTTTTTTCCACCTCCTGTACACCCTTATGTACTGTTCCCCCACCTTTACTATTAGGAACTCATGTTGCACCGCTGTTTACGGTGCTTCACTTAAAGGAATAATCCCTTAAGTAACCCTCTCCATATACCACCCTGATCCGCTCTTGCAAATCATTCTCAGGGGAATATCTGACATCTATGTGTCTCCATGTACTTTGCTTGAAGACACTTCCTATGACCTCAGTAACTATGATGGTCTCATAGCAACTGTTTGTTTCACATATGCTGGAATTCTTTTTTTTTTTTTTTTTCCCGTGACCAGACTCTGGGAAAATAATCTGGAATCAGATACTCTGTAGAGTGTCTTTGTCATCTCTATGGATCTCCAGATCAGCTGCTCCGGGCAAGGTGCACCATTTGCACAGCCCTGATGTGGTTCCCTGGCCCCCAGGCCCCCTGGCCCCCACCCTCGCTGACATGACGCTAGTTTGCCAGCTTCTATGGGCATTGAGGGCGTGCCTTTTCGTGGGCTCTTCCAGCACCCCCCTATACCTACGTGAGCTTCAAATGTCACAAATGTTGGGGCGGCCCTTCCCTGAACTGTGTCACCATCTTGGAACCTGGAACCTGCCAGACATTGGTCTTAATGCAAACCTTTGACAAAAAACAATGCAAACACATTGACATTTTTTAAAATATGATCTACCCTGCAGGACATCTGGCAATCCCACACAACGTTCAGACACACAAATCCTGCATCTTTAAACTTCGCTCAAACTCACGGACAGATACACGTAATCCTGTGTCATTCATCATACAGCTTCAACCAGAACTCTGTGACAGACAAAAACCCACAACCAACCTCCTACTGCTATGTGCTCACATATTAAAAAAAAACCAAAAAAAAAACACACACACACTTGTTTCATGAGGGAAAACAGCCCTCAACATAAAACAAATCATCGTCCATCCCTTTTAAGGAAAGACAGCAGATATTGAAACTGAAACCATTCAGCAAACTTTCATACGCCCAGGCATAGTCATCTTTCACTCATCAACTCAAGCGTAATAATGCCTTCTCGCATACTACCCAGAAACAAACCGTAAATCACAAGAAATATGCATTTTCACTAGAGATGTGGCGAACGGTTCCCGAACCGTTCGCCGGCTAACATCTCCAAATCCCTGGGGCTCTTACTACTTCCGGGTCGCACTGACCCGGAGTAGTACGCCTGCGCTGCCCGGCAGAGCGCGTTCTAGATCGTGCTCCTGTTGCCGGGCACTTTCTGCGCGTGTGCGTGACGTCATGAATGACGACACGCAAAAAGCATCTTTAAATTTTAGCTTCAATGGTCCCCATTGGTTCCTTAATAGACCAATGGGGATCAGGAGGATCCCCATTGGTCGATAAGGAACCAATGGGGAGCCTTGGAGCCAAAGTTTAAAGATGCTTTTTGTTCTCAGCTATACTAAGTATAGCTGAGAGTGCGTCTATACAGACGCATTACCGCTAACTCCCGCTGCCCTCCCTGCCTCTCTCACACCTGTCACCCTCACCCATGGGTGCATTGGGTGCCAGCATGGGTGAGGGTGACAGGTGGGGAGAGGCAGGGAGGGCAGCGGGAGTTAGCGGTAATGCGTCTGTATAGACGCACTCTCAGCTATACTTAGTATAGCTGAGAGCAGTGCGGCGGGGGCGGCGTGTGTGGCGTCGGGGCGGCGGAGATCTTCAATCAAGATGTATCAGAAGGTCGCAAGATGGAGGATACTGTCGTGGGACCTAATTGACGTGGGATTTTTTTCTTAAAGGTACAGGTAAGTATTTGTGGTTAATTTAGAACATTAAAGGACTTTTCTCGTGGTTGCTTATCAAGGCAGGTTGCACCCTTGTGCATTTTTCTCACGAAAGTTTTCTCCAGCAGAGAGAAATTATGATATTGGAAACAGGGAACTGTTGGCCATAAAATTAGCTTTCGAAGAATGGCGTCATTGGCTTGAGGGAGCCGAGCATGTCATTACAGTTTATACTGACCATAAAAACCTAGAATATATCGAAGGGGCCAAAAGACTTAACCCCAGACAGGCCCGTTGGTCCTTATTCTTTTCTAGGTTCAGGTTTATATAATTACTTACAAACCAGAAAACAAAAACATCAAAGCAGATGCCTTGTCCAGATGCTTTTGAACCCGAGACAGTACAGCCTCCAGCTCCCGTTAACATTCTGCCTGACAACATAGTGTTGGCCCCCACCGAAACGTGGGAAGATTGGCTGGTCACTCTAAGACCTTATCAGCAAAATGTCCCAGAGGGAAAGCCTGATGGGGTCCGGTTTGTGCCTTTGCATTTACGACTACAGATTCTACAGCTATTTCATGGTCATAAAAATCCAGGAGCTCTGGGTATATCAAGGACGCAAGAATTGCTGTCCAGGTGTGTTTGGTGGCCATCACTTGGTCTGGATTGCAAGGAGTTTGTGACAGATTGCACGTAGTGTTGGGCGAACACCTGGATGTTCGGGTTCGGGCCGAACAGGCCGAACATGGGCCAGATGTTCAGCATGTTCGGCCCGAACCCCGAACTCCCCGAACATCCCGCTTTTGGGGGCCCTATGGGGTCGCAGGCATAAGGGGGGAGCATGCCCCGGTCACGGGGGGGGGGTCGGAAATTCCCCCCACCCCCTCCGCTAGCGCTCCCCCCTCTGCCCGCTTCCCCATACAAAAATTTTCCTTAAAGTTCAATAGTACCTTCAGTGGCTGGCCTGGCTGGCACTGTGGTGTGTTGTGAGTGAGGAGGAGGAGGAGTCCGGAGAGTGACGCGTTGAGGCCGGGCAGCGGGCGGTTCAGCGGTAGTACCCTTGTGGTACTTCCGCCCTTTCTCTGACCTCACGTCCTCTGCATACATAGATACAGTCCAGAGCATGATTCTATATTTTTATTAGAATCAAAATGTGTCATATGCTAGGTTATGGGATTATTTTGTATTTTCATTTGATGGGGCATTGATATCTATGGGTCAATCTTATTGATAGATTTATATTGCATGCATTTATTGCAATGTTAGAGGTCTGTGCCCAAGTTTATCTTTTGCTTTCTAATCATTAGATGTGAGGACATCTGTCTAGGTGTCTTTTGAGGGAAGGGACGCAGGCTATCATACTAGCCACGGTGCAACAACAATACTGAGAGCATTTGCTCTATCTCAGGTGCTGCTTTAGGTTGCCTGTTTTCTGCTGCACCGTGTCTTTTATTTACATGTCTACTATCTTGCCCCGGCAACTGCTGACGCTATACACATGTATTTTTTGCACCCCCCCATCATTGGCCGCCCGGCCAGATTACCCCCTGCCTGAGCATGATTGGCTGGTATGGCTGTTTTATCTGAGTGGAAGCACGGAGGGAGGCCATGCCCCCCCCTGAGGAAGCCGGCAAAACTGTCAGGAGCGCTCTCACTCTTGCATGGGGCGCCACGCCACCCCGACCACCGCAGCCATGGAAACCAATTCGGGTTGTACCATCTTCCATGCGGTGTGCCCAGCCTAGCTAACTGGGCATTCTGACGCTTGGACCTGTGACGAGCCGCTCTGCCACCGTTCACGCACCAATGGGGACTGTATCTACTGCTCTATAAGGTGACTAAGGTGTTGCTTATGCCCTCAGCCCTACACATGGAGTGCCCGGCAACTGCTTGGATCTGGTGAGAGCTATGAACGGTGCTAACTTTCTTGAAATGTATATTACGATTGATGTGGTGGTGGCCGCTTGCTTTCACAGCATGTGCTGCTGTTACTAACATTGCTTGGCTTGTATGAAGACTTACAACTGCACAAGGATTACTAACTGAGCTCTCCACTGTTGAATGCGGCTTGCTGCAGAGGCAAAACTGTTCTTTCGGAAGTATTGAAAGTGTTATGTCATTTTAACTTAGCCAGCAAAAAGCCTTCCTCGATTTGTAGCAATATCCCTGCTCTAAACGTGCTTCAGTCTACGGCCATTGTGTGTGTGGTTGTGTGGTGAGTGACATTGGTGGTTGTGACGGGGTGGCCATCCCATGCTGTTTTTAAGCATCCAGTTAAAAATTGCACCAGCCAAATAATGGCGCCTTGTTATGCACGATATTTTTTTAAAAACGATATTTATCGTTTTTACTAAAACCGGTATTTATCGTTTTTATGAAAAACGATATTTATCGTTTTTTACGAAAAACAATATTTTTCGTTTTTGAGAGTTTTAAGTTCCTTTCCTGGATTTGTGTGTGTGTGTGTGTGTGTGTGTATATGTGTGTGAGTGTGTGTGTGTATATACAGTGTGTGTGTATATATGTGTGAGGAGAGGGCACCTCTCCTCACACAATCCTTCACTGACCCAGACTCAGCTGCTATACACTACAACAGCTCCATTGCAAAAGTCATGGATGACTTTGCCCCCCTCGTCAATGTCCGCCCTCACCGTGTCAGTCGCCAACCCTGGATGACTTAAGACACTAAACAGTTAAAAAGATGCTCTAGAGCAGCGGAAAGGCGTTGGAGGAAAAGTAACACAAATGAGGACTTCATCTCATATAAAATGGCCTTGAACAAATTCAGAAACACACTCTCTGTGGCAAAACAGTCCTATTTTTCCTCCCTAATATCCGCCCATGTACACAATCCAAAATGCTTGTTCAGCACCTTCAACTCCGTTCTCCATCCTCCTCCTCCTTCATCTTGCTTATCAGCTGAAGAATTTGCAACATACTTCACTAATAAAATTGACAAAATCAGAAGTGAATTCTCCACGCAGCCCTCAAATCCCACCTCCACTCCTCTCATTGACTGCTCTCTAACTGCCTTCTCTACACTCTCTGAACATTATCTCTCCTCTATAATATCCAAAGCTAATCTAACCGCTTGTTCTTTGTATCCTATTCCCTCCCATTTCATTCCGCAGCTATCCTCATCTCTCATGCCTGCACTAACATCGCTTTTTAACCTGTCCCTCTCCACTGGCATCTTTCCGTCGCCACTCAAAAAGGCTGTTGTGACACCACTACTTAAAAAACCATCTGTAGATCCTACCACACTCGCCAACTACCGCCCAGTCTCACTTCTCCCATTTGCATCCAAACTAATTGAACGCCACATACATGCAGAATTAAGCCATTATTTATCAGCTAACTCCCTACTTGATCAGTTCCAGTCTGGCTTTCGCTCCAACCACTCCACGGAAATGGCCCTTACCAAAGTGGCCAATGACCTTCTTACAGCTAAATCCAAATGTCAGTTTTCCATACTCATCCTTCTTGATCTGTCATCAGCATTCGATACGGTCGACCACACATTACTCTTACAAATACGTTCAAATGTAGGAATAAAGGGCCTTGCTCTCACATGGTTATCTTCCTACCTCTCTGGAAGCTTGAAAGACAAGGGAAAAAAACCGAGAGCCAAATCTGGTGCAGTACGTTCAACCAATGTAAAGAATGTATGTAAGTGGAATTATATTCACAAGTATGGGTCACCACGCAGGCGACCACTGAAACAGCAGGTGGGGAGAATTGTCACCTGACCCCACTCAGGTATAAAAAGTCGCTCTCTATAGAAAAAAAAAATTGGGGATACACCCCTCCATCAAGGGTGGACTAGATATGAATGAAAACGATTAATAGAGGCGCCAAAACAGGATAAAATAAGTTAAAATCCGTCTAAAAAAAGGGGGGAATGGGTGGATTCACCTCCCTCAAGTATATAAATGACCAGGCTAAATCCAGCCGTGAATGATACAAGAAGTGTTTATTCTCGAAACAGTCTCCAAATATAGTGCAACGCGTTTCACGGGCGAACATCCCGCTTCATCAGGCAATTGAAAGAGGAGAACACAACTGTAGGTCTGTGGAAAGCTAGAGCGCCTCTGTAGGACAGAGGGAGGTGAATGCACCCATTCCCCCCTTTTTTTAGACAGATTTTAACTTATTTTATCCTGTTTTGGCGCCTCTATTAATCATTTTCATTCATACCTCTCTGGAAGGTCCTTCACAGTCTCCTACTCAGATCAGATCTCTTCTCCGCATGCTTTGTCTGTCGGGGTTCCTCAGGGCTCTGTCCCCTCCTCTTTTCCATCTACATGCACGGTCTTGGTGACTTAATCAACTCATTCGGGTTTCAATACCACCTGTATGCAGACGATACACAACTGTACCTCTCGGGCCCAGACCTTAACTCCCTCCTCAAACGTGTTCCTGACTGCTTGTCTGCTATATCCTCCTTCATGTCCTCTCGCTTCCTAAAACTTAATATGAGTCAAACGGAACTAATAATTTTTCCACCGTCTCTGGCCACCTCTCTGCCTGAAGTAACTATAAATGTTAATAACACTCCCATAACTTCAGTTCCCAAAGCACGGTGCTTGGGGGTAATATTCGACTCTTCTCTCTCTTTTATTCCTCATCTTAACTCCATAACCAGCTCCTGCCATCTCCAACTCAAAAATATATCTCGCATCCATCCCTTTCTCGCCCAAGACACAACCAAAATGTTAATACATGCTCTTATAATTTCTCGTCTGGACTACTGCAACGTACTACTTTGTGGACTACCTTCTAACAAACTGGCCCCGCTCCAGTCAGTACTGAACTCAGCTGCTCGTCTCATTCATCTTTCTTCTCGATCTTCCTCTGCTGACCCTCTCTGTCAAGCTCTTCACTGGCTGCCACTTAACCAGAGGATCCAGTTCAAACTCCTAACCCTAATCTACAAAGCTCTCCACAATCTCTCCCCGGTACATATCCTCACTAATTTCCAGATACAAACCCAATCGCAATCTCAGATCTGCACACGATCTTCTGTTGACCTCCTCTAGAATCACCTCCTCACATTCACGCTTACAAGATTTTGCACGCG
The DNA here is from genome assembly GCF_040937935.1 of Hyperolius riggenbachi. Taxonomy (NCBI): domain Eukaryota; kingdom Metazoa; phylum Chordata; class Amphibia; order Anura; family Hyperoliidae; genus Hyperolius; species Hyperolius riggenbachi. The sequence goes on along the minus strand of NC_090647.1, from coordinate 393,979,342 downwards.
CTTCACCCCTTCTCTGGAATCCCCTCCCACAACACATCCGTCACTCGCCAACCTTTGTTACTTTTAAAAGCTCTCTAAAAACTGATTTGTTCCGACAAGCATATGCGCTACCCCAAGCCACTTCTCTTTGTCCTAAGACCAAAATTGCACTCCTACTAGGTATCCTAAAACACACTGCCTTTATATATTTTATCATATACTACCCCTCCTCTTGTTTCCCCCCATTCCCTTTAGATTGTAAGCTCGCAAGGGCAGGGCTCTCTCCCCTTTTTGTGTCTTGGAAATCATTATACATTTTATTCATCATGTTATTATCACTGTCATTACCACTTCTGTATTTTGTATTCTGTATGCTGTATCATTTTTTGTATTTTGTCACTAATTATGTATCTTGTATATTAGTGTGCACCATTGTCTGTATTATGTACCCCATGTTTGTTTCTTACTTTGTACAGCGCCACGGAATGGCGCTTTATAAATCAATAATAATAATAATAATGTGTGGGTGTATATATGTGTGAGTGCGTGTGTATGCTTGTGTGTCTGTGTGTGTATATATATGCGTGTGTTTGTGTGTGTGTGTGTATATGTGTGTGTGTATTTATGTAGGTATATGTGTGTGTGTGTGTGTGTATACAGTGTGTGTGTATATGTGTATGTGTGGGTGTATATACGTGTGAGTGTGTGTGTTTGTGTGTGTGTATGCTTGTGTGTCTGTGTGTCTGTGTGTGTGTGTGTGTGTGTGTGTGTGTGTGTGTGTGTATGTATGTATGTGTGTGTGTGTGTGTGTGTATGTATGTATGTATGTATGTATGTATGTATGTATGTATGTATATATTCGTATATATAATTATATATATATACATATAAACACACATACATATATACACACACACACGCACACACACGCACACACACACACACACACACACGTCGCCCGGCGTTGCCCGGGTATGTAATTGGCTAGTGTTAGCTCTGCCCACTTTTTCTAATCCTAACACACAATTACTCAATGATGATCTAGTTTGTCTTTGGCATCAATAATTGGCATTGAAATGAAATAAATCTAATTGGCTGTGGCTCCACTCCTTTGAAAATCAATAGGTGAATTTTGATTAGCTTTTGTAGACTCCACCCACTTTTCTGAATATTAATCCCAGTCACCCACTGTGCAAAGTTTAAGAACCCTGCCATTGACAGACAGTGTAAGAATGGCTGCAGTTTACATTCTGGCAGTGAAATTTGTATTTTTCTCCACCCACTGATGATCTAATGTTTCCCGGGTATGTATTTGGCTGCTGTGGGCTGTGGCCACTTTTTCTAACCCTAACACACAATTGTCAATAGTCAATGACCAAGTTTGTGAGATTTGTGGTCTTTGGCATGAATAATTTTCATTGAAATGAAACATATCTGATTCGCTGTTTGTGGCCCCACCCCTTTTCTAAATATTTAACCCCAGTCACCCAATGATTAACTGTACCAGGTTTGAGGCTTGTGCCATTAACAGTGCAAAAATGGCAGCAATTAAATATTTGCCTTGAAAATCAATAGGTGAATTGTGATTGGTTTTTGTAGGCTCCACCCACTTTTCTGAATATTAATCCCAGTCACCCAGTGACCAACTGTGCAAAGTTTTAGAACCCTACAATTAATAGTGTAAGAATGGCTGCAGTTTACATTTTCCCAGTGAAATTTGTGTTTGTCTCCGTCCACTGACGACTCGGCATTGCCCAGGTATGTATTTGGCTGGTGTTGGCTCCGCCCACTTTTTCTAACCCTCACACAAAATTACTTAATGACCAAGTTTGTGAGCTTTGCTGTCTTTGGCATCAATAATTTGCATTGAAATAAAATAAATCTGAATGGCTGTGGCTCCACCCCTTTTCTGAATTTGAACCCCAATGACCAACTGTACCAGGTACAGGTGTTTAACAGTGCAAGAGGCTTGTGCCATTAACAGTGCAAGAATGACATCAATTAAATATTCCCCTTAAAGATTAATAGGTGGATTTTGATTGGCTTTTGTAGGCTCCACCCTCTTTTCAGAATATTAATCTCAGTCACCCAGTGACCAACTGTGCAAAGTTTGAGAACCCTACCATTAATAGTGTAAGAATTGCTGCAGTTTACATTTTCCCAGTGAAATTTGTATTTGTCTCCACCTACTGATGACCCAGCATTGCCTGATTATGTATTTGGCTGGTGTTGGCTGCGCCCACTTTTCCTAACCCTAACACACAATTACTAAACTACTCAATGACCAAGTTTGTGAGCTTTGCGGTCTTTGGCATCAATAACCTGCATTAAAATGAAACAAATCAGATTGGCTGTTTGGGGCTCCACCCCCTTATATAAATTTAAACCCCAGTCACGCAATGATCAACTGTACCAGGTTTGAGGCTTGTGCCATTAACAGTGCAAGAATGGCAGCAATGAAATATTCCCCTGAAAAATCAAAAGGTAATTTTTGATTGTTTTTTTGTAGGCTCCACCCACTTTTCTGAATATTAATCCCAGTCACCTAGTAACCAACTGTGCAAAGTTTGAGAACCCTACCATTAACAGTGTAAGAATGGCTGCTGTTTACATTTTCCCAGTAAAATTTGTATTTGTCTCCGCCCACTTATGACCCTGCGTTGCCCGCTTATGTATTTGGCTGGTGTTGGCTGTGCCCACTTTCCTAGTCCTAACACACAATTAATCAATTACTCAATTACCAAGTTTGTGAGCTTTGCAGTGTTTGGCAACAGTAATTTGCATTGGAATGAAACAAATCTGATTGGCTATTTGTGGCTCCACCCCCTTTCTGAAATTGAACCCCAGTCACCCAATGATCAACTATACCAGGTTTGAGGCTTGTGCCATTAACAGTGCAAGAATGGCAGAAATGTAAATATTCCCCTTGAAAATCAATAGGTGAATTTTGATTGGCTTTTATAGGCTTCAACCACTTTTTTCACCCAACGACCAACTGTGCAAAGTTTGAGAACCCTGCCATTAACAGTGTAAGAAAAACAAGAGTTTGCTTTCTTAAAACAGAAAGAATTTGCTATAATTCAGGTTGGAGTGAGCTTGAGATGTTTCCCAGTGCATCACTGCTGAATATATGCAAATTAACCATTGTTACCCTTAAAAGCTATACACACCTCCAGAACCGCTGGAATGCAATGATGTGTCAGCTTGTTAATTTGTACAGAGCCATAATAATCCAACATGCATACAGACTGTTTTGGATTTTTTTTTTTTTTAAGCCTTTCAGATTAAAATCACTTAAAAACCAGCCCTCATGCGGATCTCTCCATCAGGTTGGCAGCGATCTTGCCCTTCCTTCACTGTTCAATCATCATGCCGGCTTTTATTAAGTCTGTTCTTTATCAATAAAAAGAAAACAAAACATTTTAGAGCAATGAGCTCCACTCCTTTTGCTTCCACAATTCTTGCGCCTTCTCCTCTCCAACACCTTTTTTTTCCGCCAGGTACACCACATACAATCTTGCTAAGAAAATATTGCACACTGCTTCCAGTGACAACTCCTCCTTCTGGATCAGCATTGAAAGAGATGTGACCCTAACCTCCACCACCACCTCTAAAAATTTCCTCAACTTCCTCCGAAAACCCTTTGCAAAATCACAATCCCAAAACACGTGGTCCACATCCTCTTCCCCTCCACACCCTTCTCTTGGGCACCTTCCTGAGGGAGTCATACCCCTCAATTTGCAAAAAACCCTAGTAGGGAGCGCTGACACCAGAGCCATCCAGACAACATCTTTTTGCCTGTTTGTTATTCCTTTAATACTCATTCTTTTCCATACTGTCTCCGCTTGTGCACTTGTCATTCCTTTTATATAACATATTATATCATTTCTTGTGATCCATTTTTTTTATATTCTGCTTGTTTATGTCTGTTATGGCTGCTCCTGCCATATTGAAATTGTCCAGAATTTATTTAACTTTTTGGTAGCATGATGTAGTAGTGAATGCAACAGGCTTGCTCAAATCCTTAGAGACCCATCCCAACCTGTTCCACAACCATCCTCCCAAGTACCTCACAAAATCCTTCACCCTCCCCTCTGACTCCAACACTCTACGGGCAGACACCAGATAGTGCAGAGACAGAAAAGAAGCAACATCAGGGAAGTCCCAACCACCCAGAGACACACCCTCGTGAACCGTCACCCGTGCCACCCTCTCCATCTTTGAACCCCAGAAGAAAACAAACAACATTCTCTGCACCTCTTGCATACATCTTTTGCCAGGAGGCAAGACCAAACAAAAATACAACAACAACGGCAATATCACAGCTTTCACCAACACTTTCCCTGAAAAAGACAACTTCCGCAACCTCCACAAGTTCAACTTTCTTACCACTTTCCCTTTCACTTCATCCAAAGTCTTTCTACCTTTCACCTCTGCATCAAACACCACACCCAACACCTTTATCTCCTGACTCACCGTCACTTTCTCCACATTCAAAGGTACAGGCCTCCCAAAGGAAACCAGTTGGGACTTCTCCCAATTCACAGCCATTCCAGACATTCCACAAAACACCTTCACATGCAAATTCACCCTGTCAATATCAGCCTGTGACCCACCCACAAACGACACATCATCCATATAAGCCAAATACTTCACCTGCTCTCCACCACCACCTGGCACAACAAACCCTTTCACCACTTTATCCCGCTGGACATACCTCAGCAAAGGCTCCACCACACAAATAAAAGCCATAGGCGACAGCGGACACCCCTGCCTGACTCCGGACAAAACGGGGAATGACCTGGACAAAACCCCATTTACCAAGACATGGCTCGAAATTCCAGTGTAAAAACATCTAATGTATTTCAGGAGACAATCAGGGACCCCTAATTTTGCCATCACCCTGAACAGGAAGGAGTGTGATACTCTATCAAATGCCTTTTCCAAATCGATACCCTCAATGACTATCGGCACTTTATTTTCCTGTGAAAAATTAATCATGTCCCTTAATAAAACCAGGTTATCGGCGCTTCTTTGACCGGGGACCGCACAGGTCTGCCCCTCTCCAATCATAGATGTTATCACACTCCTTAACCTGTTTGCGACCTATTTCGCCACTATCTTGTAGTCCACATTCAACAGCGAAATCGGCCTCCAGTTTTTTATCAATTTTTTGTCTCCTTTCTTATGAATCAGGGTGATGACTCCCTCCCGCATTGATGGGGACAACGGCCCAGAAGAAAAAACCTCCTGGACCACCTCCACCACTTCCCCACCAATGATAGGCCAGGCCCACCTAAAAAACTCCACTGGGAGCCCGTCTTTCCCTGGAGTCTTGCCTGTTTGCATGGCACCCACTGCCGCCCATACCTCCTCCGTGGCCACCGACTCTTTCAACTGCTGCACCTCCAATGGATCCAAACACTCCTCCAACACCTCATCACAATACTCTTCCATCTCCACCTGTGACACAGCATTCCCTCCTCCATACAAATCCACATAAAACCTCCGCACCTCTTCCATCACCGCGGAACCAACCACTTCCCTTTCATCCACCACCACTTACTCTAATACATCTCTACTGGACACCACCTTCTTAAAGAAGAAACGGGAGCAAGACTCCCCCTCTTCCAAATCTCTCACTTTCGCCTGAAACACAAACCTCTTCCCACGCTCCATCAACATTCTCTTCATTCGCTGTCTTGCCTCCTCCAACTCTTCCTCCACCTCATACCCCCATTCCTTCATCTTCACCAAATACTGCAACCTTACTTTCCAACTTTCTTCCTCCTCTTTCTGCAAACACCTCTTCTCATACGCTAGATTCCTGAAAAAGCCAGAAATCCTCCTCTTCACCCAATCCCACCATTCCAACAAATTCACAAAACCTCTCTTCCTGCGCACCCATCCTGCATATTCCACCCTAAATCTTTCAAGTACATCCACATCCTCCAACAACTCCACATTCAACTTCCAGACTCCCTTCCCAAACACCACTCTCTCCGACACTTCCAGGGAACAAAGAATGGCTCTGTGATCAGAAAAAGTGACCTGGTGATAAGAGACAGCAGAAACCAACACATACCTAGAAAGTAAAAAGTAATCTATGCGTAACTTAACCGTGCCCGAATCCGAAAAGTAAGTATATTCCTTGTCCCTACTGCCTGCCGCCAAAGCTGCATCCTGCAGTCCAAAATCTGTCACAATCTGGTTGAGGATCCTACTGGTGGAGTCCAGCTTGGTCTCTCCTGACCCCACTCGATCCCCAACCGATCTTATACAGTTCAGATCGCCGGCCACAATGGTCTTAATGTGGCCTGGCAGATTGAACTTAAAGGGGAACTGAAGAGAGAGGTATATGGAGGCTGTCATGTTTATTTCCTTTTAGACAATACCAGTTGCCTGGCAGCCCTGCTGATCCTCTGCCTCTAATACTATTAGCCATAGCCCCTGAACAAGCATGCAGCAGATCAGGTGTTTCAGTGGTTCAGACTTATAAGTCTGATCTGACAAGACTAGTTGCATGCTTGTTTCTGGTTTTAATCAGATACTACTGCAGAGAAATAGACTAGCAGGGCTGCCAGGCAACTGGTATTGATTAAAAGGAAATAAACATGACAGCCTCTATATACCTCTCTCTTCAGTTCCCCTTTAAGCACCTCCAAGAACTTCGCCCTCTCTTTTTGTCTGCAGGAGCGTAACAGTTAAAAAGACGGTACTGGGAGCCACAAAAATCAAAATTCACAACCATCTATCTCCCAGGAATGATGACAGCATGTGACAAAACCTTAATGCTAGGATTATTAAACAGCACGCCAATGCCCTCATTCCTACTCTGGCAGGCAGGGGACCAGATGGCATTGCCCCCTGCCCATTCCCCAGAGCCAGGTACCGTCTTCAATATACACTCCTGCAAACAAAAAATATCCGCCCTAAAATTTGCGAGGTCCTGCAGGACTGCAGCCCGGCGGTATGAGGAGCCAATCCCCCTCACATTTACAGACAGCAGGGACAGCACCATCACCAAAAGACACCACGTGAAAAGCAACCTACACTCAGCCATCTTCATTTCTTAGGTGCTCTGGGACTCTTCCGTACACCCACAGTGGTGGGCTCCTGCTTTGTCTTTCTATTCCTCTTCTTTCTTTGTTTTTTTGATTCTGCTGTGTTCCAGTCCTCCGGACCAGAATCCCCAGCAGTACTCGGTCCTGGTGCCTCCGGGTTAACTCTCCTAGCTGGCCTAGTGTTTTTCCAGCTAGTAGGCACAGGAGACTGGGTCACATCCACCTTTAATTCACCCTCAGAAGTGTCACTGACGATCCTCATTTTTGTTACACGGGTGTCATCACTTTCAGACTCAGTCACAGCTTCTTTCCTCTCTTGATAAGGTGGTAGATAATCACTATCATTCTCCTCTATCTCCACCTCTTTTTCACCTTCCACCTTCCCAGGGTCTGTCAGGTCCATTTCAAACTCCTCCTCCTCATTTGCATTAACTCCACCTCCCTCCTCTGAGATCATAACTGACATGCTGGCTGATTTCCCTCCTTTTTTTGAACTTGGGGAGTCGTTATTTTTGGAGGGAGATGAGGCAGTCCCTTGCTGGGATCTCCTCACTGCATTGTCAGCTTTTGGGCTTTTACTGGATGCAGGGCTGGGGTTTACTGGCAAACTTTTAAGTTTCTTCTGCGAGAGAGCAGAAGAAGGGGCGGGCTTAGGAATTTCTGGCGGTTCAGCTGACTGCACAGCTGTTTCCCCGCCTGCATTCCTGTTATTCTCGCCGACTGAGCCGGCATCAACAGCTGTGGCACTACTGCTCCCAGCGGACCTGCGGCTACTAGCGTACATGGCGGGCCGCTGGGAGTCTCTGCAGGGTTCAGGCACATCTGCCTGGCTTTCTGGGACCAAGGGGGCGGCTTCTGTACTGGTGGCAGGGGTCAGGGAAGCCTCAGAACGCTCTCCACTGTCGCACTGCGGGCCCCGCTCAGCAGAAACTGAGCAAGTGACGTCACCGGCGTCAGTGGAATCCCGATCAGCTGGAGAGCCGGGCACTGCTTCGGGGAGCCTCTCCGGGGGGGGGTTTCAGCCACAATATCACTTTCTTCAGCCCCAGCCTCTCTCACCACAGCGGGGGGACACGGGACAACACCAGGTACACATACATCAGCCTCTCCAGCCTTGCTCCCTGCCACGTCAGCAGCAGCCTTCTTACAGGCAGGAGCACCAGCGTTCTGCATAGTGGGGGGACACACTGCAGAAGGAGGCACAGCATCCTCTTCACCCCCACTCCCCACAGCTTCATCATCATCATCCTCATCCACATGCTCAGCAAGTTTCCTTTTCTTGACACGCTGCAGTTTTGGCATCTCAGCCTGCTCAGCCTGCAGCATCTGGGAGTCAGTGACCTCTTCAGCAGAGGGGACAGGGGGGGGTCACAGTAGCGGTTGGACCCGTTTGAGCAGCACTGGTGCCCTCTCCAGCTACCTCAGAAAGGGGAGCTTCGGCATCAGCCTCAGCGTCCCGGGGGTGAAATTTGTATTTGTCTCCGCCCCCTTTTTGGTTATGGGAATAAAAAGTATCCTATACTTTATTCCAGGTAATGTACTATGTGTGTGCCAAATTTCATTCAAATCATCCGTTCAGCCGTTTTTGCGTGATTGAGTAACAAACATCCAAACTTTCCCATTTATTATATTAGTAGGATATACACACACACACACACACACACACACACACACACACACACACACACACACACACACACACACTCATATAAATACATATACATGCATACACATATATATATATATATATATATATATATATATATATATATATATATATATATATATATATATATATATATATACACACACACACACACACACACACACACACACACACACACACACACACACACACACACACACACTGTAACGATTGTGGAATTCTCTCCATGATCAGCGCACAGGACGTGCGCTGACACTGCGGAAATCCTCCACAAGCGTATAATTTGAGGGAACCCGGCAAAAGGTGCATCGCACCTGTAGAGGGAAATTCCTGTCGGCAGGTGGAGCTGTGGAGTGCAGAGGAACAGCTCCGCTGCCCTGCCACAGACGCTAGACAGAAATTGTACGAAGGGAAGAAACGCAGGGCAAGATAGCCCTGAAAGAGAGAGATCAAAGCGACAGAGGGTATGTGTGTCCACCAATCTAGTCGCCACCCTACAACGATGAACACACAACCATGAAGACCAGGTGAGAAGGCAATCGCCAGAGATGGCGATTGCTAACAGCGACACAAGACCGAATAAGCACAGATGAGGAATGTATGTATGTCCACCAATCTAGCCGCCAACCTGCGACGGTGGACACACAACAGAGAAAACCAAGTGAGAGCGCAATCGCAAGAGAAGCGATTGCGAAAGAGAATGAGCACAGGGACAGAATGTATGTATGTGCCCCAATCTAGTCGCCAACCCGCGACGGTGCACATACAACAGCAGAAACCAAGTGAGAACGCAATCGCAAGAGAAGTGATTGCGAAAGAGAATGAGCACAGAGAGAGAATGTATGTATGTGCCCCAATCTAGTCGCCAATCCGCGACGGTGCACACACAACAGCAGAAACGAAGTAGGAACGCAATCGCGAGAGAGGCGATTGCCAGAGGTGACACAAGGCTTAAGCAAGACAGGGTATGAGAGTAGCAAAGGCACAGCAATAATACAATGAGAAGATAAGGAAAATAACAAACGCTAACTAAACGCGAACACCGCACTCATTCGCAACAGAGAACGCGTTTACTGCGCGGTCTCTGCGTGTTAAGCACAACAGAGACAAGCACGCCTAACTAACCACCGACAGACAAACATGAAACATAGGACGCGAGCGCTTGCTTAACGGTTACCTCACCGAGCCTCCAGCAAGCGTTCGTATCAGACAAGACAGATACACGAAAACAGGAATAAGTGAGAGATACGATCCACTGCTCTTTCCGCCAGAGCGAGTGCGATCCAAGTAAGGCAACAGAGCTTGCTGAATCCACTGCTCTTTCCGCCAGAGCAAGTGCGATCCAAGTACAGCAAGAGAAACAGAACAGACAATACAAATAATACAATCCTGACTGCTCTAGCAAGGATGCCTAGCGCAGTCCCAGGAATTACTCTAAGCTAATCTTCAAACAATAAGCATGGCTGACACTCCAGGAGTGTTTCACAGGACAAACCCTTATGACCAGCGACGTACTGTGGAATCACATGGTATATATAGAGCAAGCCTACAAAGGATGTGGCTAGGCAATTTGCATGACAAACGTATGCAAATTCCTCAGCAGCAGCAAGCTGCAAAAACTGACAAAAGGTCTCTCTTCCAGAGACCTGCAGAATGCAGACCTGAACAGTGGTCAAAAAGCTGCCTGCTTGCGCAGGCAGCTGAGCGGATCATTACAGTACCCCCCCTCTAGGGTCGGATTCCAGACGAGCCTCTAAACTGATATTTGCAAAAGACTCTAACTGAAGACTCATGAAGGTCGGGACAGCCCGACAAGGCCCAATTCCAGAGTCAGCCCATCCGAAACCGACCTCGTCGGAAGGAGAAGCCACCGAAACATGCCCATCAGTACCACAAGTCTCAGTGTAACGCCCATCAGGACTGTGAATGCCAGAGAAGAAGCCATCGACACCCACCGAGCCATGCCCACCACCTTCCAGGGACCGTCCAAAAATACCAAACCTGCCACAATACCCATTCGAAGTGTCCCTTTCCACAAAGCACCCACTGCTGATCTCATCCAAGGTACCAGGAAATATTTCTCCCAGGATCTCCCAGAACACTTTGAAGCTCTGCAGAGATCTCAGGAGGGCAGAACGATCACCAGGCTCACACGGAGAACTATCAAGAACCCCTATGGAACCAATGACAATTCCGGATTCAGAATTACCAGGACAAGCATCAATACCAGGGCCTTCAGGGACCACCTCTGGGCATGCAGGCAGGCAGGCAACATCAGAACAGGTTTCCACCGAGGAAGCATCTGAGCAGGCTGGCAACCGAGACATACTTGGGCTCTCTGGGTCACAGAACACATCGGGGTACACTAGCCCAAGGGGAACCTCAGGACACGTCGAGGAACTGCCAACCTCAGAGTCCGTTACGACAAGACCAAAACCAGAACCGGGCAGAGAATCATCACGAGCAGTGGTCACAAGCACTGAACTTTCAAAAGAAGGCTTGGACTCAAACCTAGAAATTTCTGTGACTGTACTGGTATCCACCCCATATTCATCATTGACTACACAAGACTGAAGCTCCTCCAGAGCTGCAACAGTAGTCAGCACAACAGCAATGCCCACTGAAGTTGGCAAAACCTCAAACGGATCTGGGGGGCAGGAGGTATCTCCTAGAAGTTCTGCAGCCTTTAGGAGGGACTTGGAAACCTCCAAAACATCAACCGAGACCTCAGAAATGTCATTTTCCAAGTTTTCTATGAAGGGTTCTGAACTATCCATGTTACAGGGCTGAACATTAAATACCTCCTGCAGGCAAGGCAGATGTCCCAGGAATGGTTCCACCATAAGCTGAGACTGAATTTCATCATCATGAGCGGAATGTAAAGGAATATTTACTGGAACACACACTGACTCCCTAACTTCAATCTCACTGCACCCAGAATTCTGCGTAGCAGTCAAACTAGCTTGCAACTCCAAAACTGCAGAAAAACAGGTGAGAATAGTAGCAATACCTAGACGAGCCTCTAGGGACACTGCAGGGAATTCTAAGCAAGGCCATATTGACTCATCCAGAGTACAGGGTGCAGAATCAGCATTTTCCTCAGAGCAAGAAAGGGACTCACAACTGTCAGTGCGAGTGGAAATCATATCTTCATTCATGGTACAGGGCAGGTTCAGAGAAAGCTTCTCTGGACAAGGCAAGGAAGCTTCAGCATCAAATTCGCAAAACCGAAGCGCTGTCTCACTCTTAGATTCGGCTAACAATGTCGAATCCGAGGAGTCAGAACGCAAAACTTGCAAATCCAAAATCGCTTTAGGTTGTGAAACTGACGCTTCCATAGCGCAAACCTCCGCAATCTGCGGAGCAGACTGTAAGGCGCTCCGGACAGAAACACTGGAGCAACTGTCACTAGGCAACGGGCCCTTACAGGTGTGAACAGGGTGAGACAAAGACTCATTTGCAGAAGAAATAGCGACAACAACAGGAGAAAGTTTATTAGACATATCAATTTTACTTTTGACGCTGCATAATTTAGGAATTTTCCCCATAGCAGGATCATAGATGGAAGATCTTAAAGATCTGTCTTTAGATCGCATAAATTCAAACTGCACACAGACAGGAGAGAAACTTTCCGGATTCGCATAGGAGTCAACCACAGTGGTACACCCATTCATTTCAGATCGCACAATGTCTAGACTCACATGCTTTACCCCAGAAAAGCAGGAACAATCATCCGATAACGATGTCTCTTTATTGGAATCAATTGATTGGCGTGTATGCAATTCATCCAAAATCGTCTGCCACACCCACATTACTGGATCCACAAACCATTTGTCACACTCAACAGAATCTATCAAAGTGTACACGGAATTTATGCAAGCGTTTAGCGTCTCTGCGCTTTCTGCGATATAGAAATTGCAAAACGCCTTCCAATCCATCTCAAATTCCTCAACCAAAGCTCCAATATCCCAGGGAGCAAATGGGGGCTCAAACAACCCGGCATCTAAGTAGCTCTCATACGGGTTGGGGTCAGGTACATGCATAGACTCTTTTACTCCTTTAACATAGCAAATAATTCTGCCCATTAAAGGATCCACACAGTGGCGTAGCTTAGGAGCTGTGGGCCCCGATGCAAGTTTTAAATGGGCCCCCCCAAGCACTCTGTACATAACAAATGATATGGCGCGCCAAAACCTGCCAATGGCAACTACAGTGTCAGAGGTGCAATAAGGGGATGGGGAACAGTTTCTTAATGATTACCACTATTCGAAGTATCTATAGAACTGATTATTATGAGCACAGGACCAATAGAGAGATAATGCTGAAGTTCAGGGAGGGCCCTACGGGCCCCGATGCGGTCGCTACCTCTGCACCCCCTATTGCTACGCCCCTGGATCCACAAATGCTTTAGATTGGGGCGAAAAATCCTGACACTAAGCAACATCATTAGAAAACATTTTATTCAGATATTTGTGTTTTTTAGATTTTTTCTTTTTAACAGCTCTGGATGACTGCTGTTTAAACGCAAGAGAGGATTCAAATCGTTCGTCTTGCATTTGTTTAAAACCTGAAGTGGCAACAGAAGCATTGAACTGATTGTTATACTGAATGGTTTTGCCTGGAAGGGATAGATCAGCTGACTCATTAACAGCTACAGATCCAAACAGAGCAGGTGGTAAGCAAGGCAGCTTAAACCAGTGAGAGAAGATCAATGTAAGAAATTGATACAAATTATTATTCCAAGAATTGTCTTTTAACACATTATACGCCCAGGAGAACAGATCCCCTTTCAAGAGCACATAGGCAAACTGAAGAGCCAACGTGGACGGATCAATCGGAATTCAGGCAAAATCTCACACATTCAGAGAGAAACTTCGCCTTGGTCTCTGAGTTTAACCCTTTAAAGCTCTTAAAGACACAGGACCCATACTCGACCAAATCGTACAAATCGGAAATTCCCTCTACACTGGGAATTTCGGTGTGGCTGGTCATACTGTAACGATTGTGGAATTCTCTCCGTGATCAGCGCACAGGACGTGCGCTGACACTGCGGAAATCCTCCACAAGCGTATAATTTGAGGGAACCCAGCAAAAGGTACAACGCACCTGTAGAGGGAAATTCCTGTTGGCAGGTGGAGCTGTGGAGTGCAGAGGAACAGCTCCTCTGCCCTGCCACAGACGCTAGACAGAAATTGTACGAAGGGAAGAAACGCAGGGCAAGATAGCCCTGAAAGAGAGAGATCAAAGCGACAGAGGGTATGTGTGTCCACCAATCTAGTCGCCACCCTGCGACGATGAACACACAACCATGAAGACCAGGTGAGAAGGCAATCGCCAGAGATGGCGATTGCTAACAGCGACACAAGACCAAATAAGCACAGATGAGGAATGTATGTATGTCCACCAATCTAGCCGCCAACCTGCGACGGTGGACACACAACAGAGGAAACCAAGTGAGAGCGCAATTGCAAGAGAAGCGATTGCGAAATAGAATGAGCACAGGGACAGAATGTATGTATGTGCCCCAATCTAGTCGCCACCCGCGACAGTGCACATACAACAGCAGAAACCAAGTGAGAACGCAATCGCAAGAGAAGCGATTGCGAAAGAGAATGAGCACAGAGACAGAATGTATGTATGTGCCCCAATCTAGTCGCCAACCCGCGACGGTGCACACACAACAGCAGAAACGAAGTAGGAACGCAATCGCGAGAGAGGCGATTGCCAGAGGTGACACAAGGCTTAAGCAAGACAGGGTATGAGAGTAGCAAAGGCACAGCAATAATACAATGAGAAGATAAGGAAAATAACAAACGCTA